>NC_137948.1:34150970-34314970 GCF_963969265.1 Rhamphochromis sp. 'chilingali' | reverse complement strand
TATGATTTTTGATATGATGATTAGATATTTAACATTTTATTTATCAACTATTTTATGCACTAAATCAATTATTAAACAAATATCATATTGTAGAAAAGCAAATAATAATGCACTAAGCAGTTTCATGCCACAAGAGCTAAATGGTCACTTCACTGTATTTATTTCCCACAAACTACTATACCTAGGATCTTCAGGTTTCCACTATATTTCATTAATCTGCAGCGACTGTAGAACATAAAGTATATTGACCTCTATTGTTTTCTTTATGACTTGGCCTGAATACACACACATACACATCTTTGAATAGCACAACAAATGAGGTAATTTTCCATGTGTTTTAATAGGTTTAAGTGATTTATGGGTTTTATGTATGTGTGTGTATTTTGGTCTTCAGTGTAAATTTATACAAACTGTAATTTTTTCAGGTGAAAGATCCGTTATTTAATGTTGCTTTATGTTGACTCTATGGAGAATAAAGCCTTACATGAGTGTTGCTATTTTTAATTGCGGAGTGGAAGACCTACTGTACTTGTTGTTTAGTCTGTGATCTGAATGCCAAATTTAACCAAACTGAAAGCAAAGGTTACAGCTGGGATATTCCACACATTTGAAAGACTCATTGTGTAACTCAGATGTTTATGAGCTTTGATCACTCCAGCATAATAATTATCATGTAACTGCAAGAAGACTCAATGAAACTGAAACAATGCACCCTAACACAGGCATTTGAACTGTAGGCTAATGAGTACATGAAGTGTACCTCTACAGCTGAAAAGAGTTTGCCTCTATAATTTCTGGATCTACTGATTTGTTTCTGATGTATCTCTTCTTTTATTTAGCCTGTATTATGAACAGAAAGATGATGAAATCCTCTTTATTTGAGAAAGTGTCCTTAAACTATTTTTCCTCCTTCTTACTGAGTTTCCGAGCTACCTCTTTGTTAAGTGAATAAACTATTTGAACAAGAAAGATATCATGGCATTTATGATGATACTGTGTGTGTGTGTGTGTGTGTGTGTGTGTGTGTGTGTGTGTGTGTGTGTGTGTGTGTGTGTGTGTGTGTGTGTGTGTGTGTGTGTGTGTGTACGCTCGGCAGAGGGGAGGTCAAGACAGCAGCTGAGTTGACCTGGTACATCAAGTTTGGATTTGCCCAGTTGTTGGTAAACAAAAAAGATTTAAACTTAAAAGATTTTGAGTTCATGCACACTGGAAAAAAAAATTCTCTTCATCACAATCATTTGTTTAAAAATATGGCTGTTTTACTGATCTATGGTTATTATTAAAGAGGAAGGAAAGAAGAAGAGGAAGCCTGAGCCCAGGTTCTGTCCATTTTCATAACAAGTGACAGCACAGACATCTGAGCTTTTTCGTCATAAAGATTGTGATGTGAAGCATCAGCAGGTAAAGTGTCGTTAAAGTGTCACTTCAATAATGCTGCTGGCAGAAAGAAGTGTTGACACATACTAGCTTTGAATAAAAGGCTTAAAACACAAACAGTCTAATACTGAGTGTTGCTTTTAAGCTTAAAGAATATAATAAGTTCTAAGACAATTCAGTTTACTTCTTACTGTCCATGTTGTGTTGTGGTATTTACTTTATCATGAATGTACGCTACTTTGTTCGAGCGACTGTAAAAAATAATTGTATTCATGAAATAAACTAGACTTTCACAGTCTGCATCTTCCACAGTTTTCATGCTTTTGTTCGCTCCAAGTTTGACACAAACCCACAGACAACCAGAGTTAACTATGTGAAGCAATCACAGACACTGTAATGGCTGATTTTTCTAATAAACACAATCAGGTTAACATTAAGGTTTAACATTGAAGGAGATTTGTTCCATAGTCACAGTTATACTTGTATTTCCTTTACTTACATCCAACACTACTATGTTCTGTTTCAGTCCAGGTGCTGGCAGTTTATCCTTTGTTGTTTGGACAAATAAGCTTAAAGCTAAACCTTCATGTTTTTGATGGGAAAGTTTGTTAAACCATTGCTCAACTTATGTCTGCACAGAGCAGATAATTATGATGTACTTGTAAAAAGACTTGATAAGCAGGTCACAGCTGAATCAAGGGGTAATAAAAGTAAGACCACGCGGTCTCAGCACGACTACACATGCAGTGGGTTATCGCACACATTTGAAAGACTCATTGTGTAACTCAGGATGTGACCCCTTATAAAGGAGACAGAGAAGTTCTGTTGTTCAGTCAAGTAAAACCTGGTGAAAGCGCAATTCTAAGACTCTGGTCGTTGCTTAAGTGTATAGATAAAAAATCTTTTTTTCATGCATTATTTTCTTACTATATTAGTATAATCACCAAATCGATTATTTCGTATTTATCTCCTGAAACGATCTACATTAACTTTTCTATCCCTAGAAATGTGTTTCCAGAGTCCCAGGTTTAGTGACTTCCTGTCTAGGGCTGGGCCATATTATACCGTTCACGGTAATACCGGTATAATGTTAGGCAACGATAGGAAAATGAAATATCGCGATAGAATGGGAGTAAAACGCGCATGCGCAGTGCCTTTGTTTTCATACGCACATGGCCGATTGTTGAGTGAAACAGATGAACCAGAATTGGTTTGTAAAAATGGTGCAACTTCAGTGATGTGGAACTGGTTTGGTGTTTGTCCGTCAGATACACAACAAAGCACATTTTTTTGCAGAACATGCAAGCGGCCGTTGTCATTGTCATATTTGTCGGACTAAGATGCTCTTAAATCTGGGAGTAATCTGGGTCCTAAACTCCGTATGCTTCAGGTCAAACAACACTGCAGCATCACTTAGAGTTAAAAACTGTCTAAATTCTTTCATCTTTAATAAAACGATCAGCATTGCTGCTTTACCAGGTGTAACTATAAAGTTTAACTTCCAGGCATCCATGAAAACAAAAGTTATTACATTTAACGGAGTTAGAAGTTAGCAGGAAGCTAGCGGAAGTTAGCTCGCTAGTTTCGCTAGTTACCTAAGCATGATATTGCATGTTCTGACAGAGAGATTTCTGAAAAAAATCAAACATACAGCTCTGCTATCACTTCCAACATAAATGAAGACAGGAAACTAAACAGCAGTGACGTTTGTAGGGTTACTGAAGTTGGGCTAGCTGGTATATAATGATGTGCTACATAATCGCTAGCGACACAGCTATGTTAGCATAACATAAACAGTGAAGCTGGAGGACGAACACTAACACTTTTCCACTTATAAAAGTTAACGTGAAGGTTCTTCATGGTTAGAGACAAATGCAATCGCATGGCAGGATACTGTAAACGGACCAAACTTCAGTCAGGAGAACAACTGAGATAATCCATCCACAATACGAGGTTAGTCATTAATATACTGCAACAACATGGGAATAGAGCAGCTGCCAGAGAATTCAACATTAATGAATCAATGGTACAGAAGTGGAGGAAGCAAGAAGAATGAGTTTAATAAAGTTTGATTTATCTGACTGCTTTGTTTCACTTAATGTGCCTTATAATCCCGTGCACCTTATGGTGCGAAAAATACGTACTGCACACTGCAGCTTAATGTTGCAAAGCACCTCTTTTTAACTTCAGTGGATATTATACATGGTTATGCTCAGGATATGTCAGCCCATTTCTACTGGAATGCCTTTTGGTTAAACTTTCAGCAAGGAATTTGCATTTGCACTGTTACATTTTTATAAAGCTTTAATGTACATAAAAACCAGCTTCTTGTTTAAGTGAAAATAAATGGAAGGTTGTCTTTTTGCGCTAGTAATGTTGTGGAGTTGTATTTTGTCTCGCATCAATTATATCGTCGGTTATATCGTTATCGCAAATTTTCAAATATATATCGTGATAAATATTTTTGGCCATATCGCCCTGCTCTATTCCTGTCCACCATCACATTAGCTGAGTAGTTGTCAAATTTGAGGGGAGCAGAGAAGATCAGACACCAGTCAGCAGGTCAGAGGCCATCTCTCATTTCACAAATCAATCACTTGATTTATAAATGGAACAAACACCCCATCAGACCAGGTAATGACCCATTATGAGACAACAGCCGTCTGAGAGGAGATGTTCTGTATCACAAAACATGGGAAACAAACAAACTCTAGGCATTCTGAAATATATAAAGCTCAACAAAAAAAGACAACCATATCAGATCCTGATGTAATTCATTTTGTTGTTGTCTTTATTAGTCATTTAAAAAGGTCTAGAAAAAGTGTCCAGGAAGAGATTCTACTATTTATGCAGCACTGCCCCCGTGTGGCCACAAAGACACACAACAGCTTCATTTCTCAGCCTGTTGCCTTCTTTTCCCTTCATGATGTAAACAGTGAATGAACTGAAAGAAGTCAACCCATAAACTGTTAAACTGATACAACAGTCATGATGATTATGTAACAAGTTGTAGTTGACTTTCTGGTGGTGGTTTTGGTATACAATTTAAAAGCCATTTTCTTTTATAAATACACCATACACTTTGTTCTTGACCATTTCTTTTCCTCATATCCTTAATGGACAGTGGAGGAACACTACATCTAGCTTCTGTTTAACATTTATCCAGGCGCCCCCACACTGTACCTCTACAGAAACCAAGGGAGAGAGACAGACACACAAAGATTTCCACTTGAATCTTGATCTCAAAATAGAAAAAGTTTTATCACAAAATAATTACAAGAGCTCAGCCAGGTGAGATATAGCAGAACCATCAATTCAGAGTCTGACAGTAAGGGTGAAGACGAGCCTGACTGTTGGTCTGCTCCAAAACAAGCCCATAAGCAAGCTTTGAAATAATATGTTACAAAATTGTGAAACTGCGACATGAAATTTGATTTGAAAATGAAATTCATCCTGATCAGGAGCTGTTATGATCTAAATGGTGTTCTAGATCCAGTAAGCATTCATTCAACTTGTATGCAGCAAAATTAAAAATAAGTTACCACATGTTGTTTTTTAATTTGGTAAATAATTGATAAAATGTTAAAAGTACTGGTTGTGTTTGACCTCATCACCAGGATGAGTTGGAAATACTTCAAATTCCCTCAGGTGGCCTTTTGCTGGTTGGATTGCCACTACAGTCTGTAAACTGTGGAGGTAATTTTGTGAGCTCATTGGATGAGCAGTTTCTGAAATACTCAGACCAGCCCATCTGGCACCAACAACCACGCAATCTCTTTCCCCCATTCTGATACTTGCTTTGACCTTCAGCAGGTCATCATGAACATGTCTGTATGCTTAAATACTTTAATTTGCTGACGTCTGATTGGTTCACTAGACATTTGTGTTTAACGAGCAGGTGAACAGGTGTACCTGGCAAAGTGTGTGTAACCCTCAGTGTTACTGACATGTTCCACACTGATGCACAACAATACTCTGTGCCCCACACAGTTTTATTAAGTATGTCTAATCACTGTGGACATTACATGTACCTTCTTAGAGGAGAGGTCAAAGGTCAGTTACCTTTATAGGTTCCTGCTATATGTTGTGACATATACACAGCACAGTTGTAGGAATGATAGTTTCTAAGTTCTAAAGCTTTTTGTCAATTTTCAACCAATAAATCATAAAGTTGACCTTGAAGACCACAAGTTTGAATGGATTGTTAACATGACCCCACTCTACAGCACTGCAACATTTTAACATGAGTTATTTAAGACTTTCCAGGTATCCTGGTTACAGAAAAAGATTGATGAGCAGAAAAAAAGAAACAAACTTTAATTGTTTCTGATTAGAAGCTGTACAATCCGGACTGACTTTAACAAATGTGCTATAGGCTCAGCTGGAAAATAGTGAGCTTTACAAGACTGATTTTGTTCCAAAGGCTTTCACAGACCTCAACCAATCCTAAGGCTAATTAGCACGGCTAGAATTTTAAAAACATTTGTTAAATGTTGTCATTGCTAACATATACCTGTTTTAGAGCATGGTGAGTAGCGAGAATGCAAAGTTATTGTTACCTCTAAAAAAAAATGTGAAGATGTGATATTAGCATGTACGGAGCCCCTCTGATGACATGGTCCAAAAAATAAATAAATTGTGGCCACAAAATACTACTTCGTGGCCACGAAATGGGTATAACGTGCGCACGAAATGTTTATTTGTGAGCACGAAACACTTGACCAATAACCGTGATCCTTCCCAGGCCCTTGCAGTTGGTTGACAATAGAATCTATCCCAACGTCCGGGTCGTACTTACGTCTGCAATGCAACTGGGCTCTTAATATCCTGTTTAAATGTCTCTCCATAATAATGGTTCCTTTCAGTGCCAGGCTTTTCAAAATGCATGTGTAGCTCATTCCCAGCCTAAAATTGTCAGGGATCTGGGTCTGAGGGACCTAGACCTATTATTGTGTATTGTTTACTCCACTGTAAATAAACGCATTTTGGGTCCTCCTTCCCCACACACCCAAGGTCTGCCACGCAGACCATGACAAAAATAAAACTCAATCATACTGTCTCTGGCCATGTTGTACAGGTTTAGCCTACTCTTATGCTTATGTCTCTACACAGCTGTCCAATGTATCAATATGATGTGCGCACGTCATCTATTTGTTGCCACAAATGCGTAATTCGTTGCCACGTTATACCCAATTCGTGCCCACAAATTAGCATTTCGTGCGCACGTTATTTCGTGCCCTCGAAATAGTATTTTGTGGCCACAAATAAGTATTTCGTGGGCACTTATACTATTTCGAGGGCAGGAAGTAGTATTTTGTCACCACAATCTATTAATTTTTTGGAGGATGTCATCAGAGGGGCTCCGTAAGCATGAGCTATATAGTATCTCCAAGAGAAAAGCGATCAGCTGATCATTGATCAGTTTCATGATTTAAGTAGCAACAGGAGAGAGAGGGAGAGAGAATGGGAGAAGAAGAGGCAGCTGGCCACGTAAAGACACAGAAGAACTCCAGCTTTGTGTATTTTTTTTCCATTCAAGCTGAAGTCCGGGACAAATCGGGTTCCTTTTCAATACGAAGCGCGGCCGGTCCAGCGGCCACCACGGGTCTCTCCTCCTCCTTCCTCCCCTTTCCCTCATCCACCTGCTGTACTCAAAATTTGTACTCAAGTACAAGTACTGTTACACTGCTTAAATTGTACTCAATTACAAGTAAAAGTACTGGTGTTAAAAAAATACTTGAGTAAAAGTACAAAGTACTCTTCTCAAAAACTACTCAGAGTATTAATTACTTTTTAACAGACTGATGTTTTATTCTGTCGTCAATAGCAGGCATTCAACTCGATTCACCAGTATAAATATTTATGTTCAAAGCACATTTCTCAGATGAACAAGGTATAGAAAGGTAACTTGTTTTGTAAATAAATGTAGATATAAAAGAAGGAATTTTGTTTGTTAAAACAATGACAAATATGTTTCTGAACATGCGTAGAACCGTTTAAACTTTTCCCCATACACTGAACAACAGGCAGGTGAGTGTCTTAAACTCTTAGCATTTCTGTCACACTTGAACCTTTTGTTCAGTTTCAGCAAGAGCTGGTTTTCTAAATTAACAGAGGCAATCCGACTTGGTTTGGCTGTGAAGAGTAGACCAGCACAGCTAAAAAGTCGTTCACACGCAGCAGAAGCAGGCAGAGCTGTGTTCAGTTTAAGAGAGAGGTTTTTGATACCTGAGAAGGAGTGCAGCAGCTCCATGGTGTCTGTGGCACAAGCAAGGTAACCATCAAGCTCAACTGCACTTTGCAGCCTTCTGGAGATTGGTCTGGAGAAGAATTCATCTTCATCAGATGACTCTCTTTGCTGATCCTCACTCTCATGCTCTGTCGTTTCAAGATGTTGTTTGATGTATGTCAAGGCTGTAATTGTAAGTAGATAACACAATTTTGTTATTTACATTTCAGTGATTATTCCTGAACACAAATTTAAAAATGGCAAATTCTCAAAAAGGATTGTTTAGTATTCAGGACAGACCATCAATAGCTTACAATGTATTCGGTGAAATACTCACTTAAGCATGTGTTCAAATGTAAAAATACACAAAAATGGGATCACATGAATCCTTACCAGCCTCTGTTACATCTGCTCTGTCAGTCCAGGAAGTCTTGAACTTGGGTAAGAGGACTGCAGCTGCAGCCAACTCTGGATCCTCCATCATCGCTCCAAAACGCTTTTGAAGGCCATTTTGCAGGGCTCTGATAAGATAAGATAAGATAAGATAAGATAAGATAAGATAAGATAAGATAAGATAAGATAAGATAACCTTTATTAGTCCCACATGTGGGAAATTTGTTTTGTCACAGCAGGAAGTGGACAGTGCAAAAGTTATGACGCAAAAATTAGAATACAATAAGAATAAATACAGTACACAGCTGTACAGAATAGAATAAAAATATACAATAAGATAAAAATAGAATACGAATGCTATATACAACTGAGTAAAATACAACGATGCCAGAAAAGATTATTGCACATGTGTGGATGTGTGTGTTTGTTCAGTTAAAGTCTTTGTTGTGGAGTCTGACAGCAGTGGGGAGGAAAGACCTGCGAAATCTCTCCGTCCCACACCGTGGGTGCCGCAGTCTCCCACTGAAGGAGCTGCTCAGTGCTGTCACAGTCTGCTGCATGGGGTGGGAGACGTTGTCCAACAGGGATGACAGCTTAGCCGCCATTCTCCTGTCACTCACCACCTCCACTGGGTCCAGAGGGCATCCTAGAACAGAGCTGGCCCTTCGGATCACCCTGATGAGTGGCACGCATGTCTTGCTTGATGTCTCCAGCCTGCTAAGTTTGGACAGTAGTTGTTGGATTACTGGCAGGAGCCATCCCATAAAGGAAGTGGACTCAGACTGAAGAATGTTTGAAGCTTTCACCAGTGGCTTCATGGTGGTACAGTACTCCCTAAGGAATGCAACTTCTGCAGGACTCAACCTGTAAGACACAACAACAAAACCCACCATGACTATAATAGGGATCTTCTGATTTAATATTAAGAGTCTGCTCACGTTTTTAACCATCCATTAAGGAAAATTCACAAAATTTGCAACCATATTGGTAGGTGTCCAATTTTACTCACATTTTCACCTTGAACTCCTCACAAATGCTCCTGATGGCATTTTCCCCCTTCTCATCAATGATGCGTATTATCCTTTCAATGGCAAGGTAGGTTGAATTCCATTGTGTTGCATTGGGACGAATGATCTGTAGTTCACACTTGTCCTCTACCACTTCATTAGCCAAATGAGTTTTGTTCCAAATGGCCTGGCATTTTGCAAAGCTTGCACGGGAGAGCCTCTTGTAGGTTTCATTCATGCTCTCTGCTAGGGCAGCATCAGATGTTGCCACAAGGTTTAGCAGGTGACATGCACATCGCTGATGAGGCGGGAGTTGATACTCCAAACCAGAGTCTTCATCAAGAATTGCACTTGCCTCATGGTAGTCAATATGGTCAGTCAGGTCAATAGTTTCTGGGTCTGCTTCATCTTCAGCTTCATCTGCATCATTTTGTGCCCCAAACATGTGGAAGGCCTTGACAAAGTTGGATCCACTATCAGTTGTGGTTCTTACAACTTTGCCTCTAATCTTGTATTGGCAATGGATATCATCAAGCGCACCAGCAAGCATGTCAAATGTGTGAGACCCTCTCAATCTTTTGCATGCTGGTGCTGCAGATCTTCTTTCCAGGGACTCTTCCTCCAATGGCATGTGACTCCAAGGTAATTTACTTCATAACATCACTGTGATTAACACTACAGGAAAACACATTTTTAAAACATCATTCAACTAGACATGAGCTAATCTTTGATTGTTTAGCATAGTATAAAAGAGTGGTGAATTTGGTCAAATCTTGCAGATATATTGCTGTATTTATTTACAAATGTAAACCAATTTTGAACGATCATTGCAAAAAACATGAATTTCTGTATACATTCTAAGTTCTGTAATCTGTATACTATCTGTAAAAAGAGTATCGACCAATGTATCAGTATCTAAATTTTTAACTCCTTTTTATCAGTATCACCCTAAAGTTTTCAGTATTAGTCGGGTTCTAAAAATACTAAGAGAGCAAAATATGTGTATATAGCAAATGTAATTTAAGAAAAGGGATCACATACACAAAAATGCTGCCCATACAGCTAACAAATAAAAACAATCCACATTATGTTCTTTGAAAAAAAAAATCATATTGGGAAACATATAACCCTACTGATTAAGAGCCATGTCACTATGATAGACCTATATCAGGCCAATGATCCTGATCAACTGATCCATCGGGCTCTGATACATGTCAGCTGAGAGCTGGAAGATTAATTTGAGATGCAGCTCAGCACTGTGTTCAAATTTTGTTTTTGTTTTTTATATAGGCCAGCTGATTGTAGGCCTGTGAGTTTTAAATGACTACAAATTTAATTTATTGTAATGACGGTGGTTATCCAAATAATAAGCTAAAACATTCCTACGAATTTAGCTCAATTATGCACACACACGCACATTAGCTAGCTCCGTCTTATTTTAATATCAGGCTAACCAATGGCGGTGACAATATCTTAGCCAAACTAATAACCTTAACACACATGAAAAATAAGAAGGCAATATTGTACACGTATAGTTGTAAAACCTCTTACCTCAATGTGTTTTTTTAAGATTAGACGCTGAAGTCTTGTAAGCTGAAATGACTGTAGAGGTCAAACAAAGTTTGCACTGCATCTGGACGCTGTCTCCTTTTCTCCCTCTGCACATGAAAAATTCCTCCAGGTATGGCCACGGGCACGCGTCCTCCGTCTTTTCTACGTCGTTTTCATGGTTGACAGTGTTGTCCTCTGTCTCCATTTTGGCTTCTTTGTCTCCAAATCTTCCGTCTATAAAGTAGTTTGTACTCCACCATGTAGCACCTCCAGACACCTGTGCCTGCTGCTGCAGCAGAGTTTATCTTTGCTTATGTCTTAAATTGGCCGGTCGGGATTGCACGGCCTTATTGGCTGCAAAAATGCAGACGAAAGGTTTGAATATTAATTCAAATTGTGGGCGTACTCAGTAGTACTCAGTAGATTACATGGTGTAAGTTGTACTCAAGTATGAGTAAAATTACACACTTGAAAAATTACTCATAAAAGTACAAGTACCCAAAAAAATCTACTTAATTACAGTAACGTGAGTATTTGTAATTCATTACTTCCACCCTGACAGTAAATGACCATAAATTAACTGTAATTACACTGTGGTGAGCTCCATTCCTATAGTTCTATCACGTGCACCTGTACACGTTGACAACCGTAACCATGGCCGCCGAGGGTATATAAATGCTTCACAAGGTTCCAAACGTCCGTTTACACTTGCTCGTGGACTTGTTTCGACCTGCTCCAACCTCAGCCTGTGGAAAGCTAAGTTTTGCAAACCATTTTACTAAAAGCGGATATAACTTGAACGCATAACAAGTACTTCATCTGTGGATCGTTTGTACTTGTTTTTGTTTTTCAAGTTTGAAGATGGCTCGCCGTGGACCCGGACTCCCCGACTGTCACCTGGACTTCGCTGCAGGTAAGTGTGAAAATTTCTTTAAATGTAAATTACTGTAATAATTTAACAAGTTCCAGTGTGAATATCAAGTTTTAACGTGATCAAATATGTGTATTCAAGATTGTTTCCCGTAAATTGTTTGTATGTTTTAAATTTTCCGGGAGAGGTGTAGAAATTATTAACGACTGGTGTATGAATATGAAAAAAAGGTGTTACTTTGATTTGAAGGCTTCAAATTTGACACTTTTCTTTAAAATGAAATGGTTAAAAATAGCTTAATGGACTAAAATTTGTAAAATGCCCAAAAATCAGTTTCTGTGGTAACGGCATCTTCAAGATGTCACGGGTCAGAACACGCAGGCGTAAACACACAGATCCAGGTCCCCTCCTGACATCCTTTTCTTCTCCGGATCAAAGACTTTATTGACATAAACTATATTTTTTCTCTGCTGCAAAACACAAAGATAAAAAAATACAAATAAAATAATATCAAAAGAATATGAAAACAGTAGTAATAATGGCATTAAGACCTATCTTCTGTTACGGTAATGCTTTTAACCTTATTAGATAGCAGAGAGAGATATTGTACACAGGGATATTTACACAGTGATAGCATGTTTACCACAGATTAGATGTATCTGTCCTTATGGCAGATACAGTCCTTGTGCACATTTCTAAAAATGTGGATTCTGAGTTAAGAGTTTCTGTTTGTTTGTTTGTTTGCTTGCTTGCTTGTTTGTTTGTTTGTTTTTCACTTGACCATCATTTTCAGACATACCTGCAGAGCTTTGTGTGTGCAATTCTTGCCAACTCTTGCCAAGAAGGTTGTGTTTTTATTTAAAAAAAAAAAAAAAAAAATCATATATATATATATATATATATATATATATATATATATATATATATATATTTAGGACATGCAATTGGTACATGTGGTCTAAATGTTACATTATGGTTTGCATCCACATATTTAACCTATGAGCTTTTTTCAAAATGTGTGACATCGTGAATTGTAAATAAAACAGGAGAATGAGCTGCATGGTTAGTTATAAATGTACTGTAGTATATTTATATAATAAGTTACTCATGTCCGGCTATTTACAAATCAATACCTATTATCCATTACCTATTCCAACATAGTGTTTGCATAAAGGCTTACAAGGAACAAATAAAACAAATTGAATGTACACAAAATACAGTGTCATATATAGTGTCAATATAGTGTCACCTTAAAAGTACACAGAGTGAGCTGCCTTGGTGGAGGTTTGGTGGTCTTCTATTAAAAAACTTGACTTAAAGATTGAACAAGTAGAAGTGTCATTCAGTCTGACATAAAATGCTTTTCTCTCATCCTCTGCTCAAACTAACAGATGTAGGTCTGTTGCTTTAACACTGGGTGTCTATTACATTCCTAATGTTATTTTAAAAATTGTTTCCTCACAGGGCGTCTTGACTATGTGGTTGAACGCCCTGCAGAAGAAGGCCTTCCTGAAGTCATCAGGATCCTGGATGACAGTCTCCAGAGCACCACCTCTTCTGGTGAAGCTCAGGACACTGATACCCAGCGTATCAGCGAAGGTGAGTATGGTGAGTATTTTATCCCTCTCTCACCCTCACCCTCTTCTGATGAAGCACCAGATGCTGATGACGGTGAACAGCAAGGTGAGTATGGTAGGTATTTTATCCCTCTCTCACCCTCACCCTCTTTTGATGAAGCACCAGATGCTGATGTCGGTGAACAGCAAGGTGAGTATGGTGAGTACCCCCCCTACCTACCTGTAGACGATGAAGAGTTTAGTGAACAGACTGACAATTCATCTGACTGGAACGACTCAGAAGAGTGGGGGGATTGGCTTAGCGATGACTCTGGGTATGACACCATGGATGAGAGAGATGATTCCCCTCTCATCCGGGAGCACCCTCCAGAGCCGTTTTGGCACGATTGGCAACGTCCTATTGCTCCAGGTGCTGCCCCCATCGCCATGCCGCCTTTCGGCCAGGCCAATGCCCCACTCTTCCCTCGAGTTGTTGCCCCAGTTGGTGATCCGCCAGCTGCTCCTCCCTCAGCTGCTCCCTCAGCTGCTCCCTCTGCTGCTCCCTCTGCTGCTCCCTCTGCTGCTCCTCCCTCAGCTGCTCCCTCTGCTGCTTCTTCCTCAGCTGCTCCTTCCTCAGTTGCTCTCTCTGCTGCTCCCTCTGCTGCTCCTTCCTCAGCTGCTCCCTCTGCTGCTCCTTCTTCAGCTGCTCCCTCTGCTGCTCCTTCCTCAGCTGCTCCCTCTGCTGCTCCTTCTTCAGCTGCTCCCTCTGCTGCTTCTTCCTCAGCTGCTCCCTCTGCTGCTTCTTCCTCAGCTGCTCTCTCTGCTGCTTCTTCCTCAGCTGCTCCTCCCTCAGCTGCTCCCTCTGCTGCTTCTTCCTCAGCTGATCTCTCTGCTGCTCCTTCCTCAGAAAAGAGAAGCAGAGAAGACATCTGCACCGAAGAGGTAAGTGCAAAGAGGTGCAAGGTGAGTGACCAGTTTGATGCCCCTTCAACATCCTCAGGTAGTTTTGGAGTCAGACGTTTCTGGGAGAGGCCTTTTAGCCTTTCCATGGATGACAGTGACTCTGATTAGTTTATGTTAGAATGTGTTTTTAAACTTTGTTTTTACAGATATAAGAACATGTGACTCGCACATGTGAAATGTATTGCTTTTTTTGTTGATATGTGACATTAATATTAATATTACATTGTGAATTAAAGGTAGTTTTTTAGTTGTTATTACTTCCAGTTACGTCCAAGATGGAGCAAACACCCCACCCAGAAGACAGCCTTACCCCAACCAACCCGATGAGAAGGATGGATGACCAAGTGAAAAACGGGAGAGTGGTGCTGTGTTCCAACTATGTAAGTTATCACCTCACATTGACAACAAACTGTATTGAAGACAAAATTCTTCCAATAGTTGGTATAAATCATCATCCTATGTCAGCAGCACTGTAGGTTTAGCTTTATTTATATTTTTCATGTGTATACGTTGGGTTTAAAATAGTTTTTTTAACAACATACTGCAGCTACCAACAATGAAAATGCTGTTTTGTGTTAAAATGACGTCTTTCTTGTGTTATTACTTTGCAGGGCAGCTGAGAGTGGACAGAGCTGCACAGAGGACCAAAGATCCACTCTCAGCACTTCATACCTGACTGGCCACAGCACCAACCCTCCTCACCCTGGGTGAGGAGGGTCCTGACCCCGCCTGCACAGAGGGAGTTGTGAACATGCACTTCTGTGTTGGTGGGTTTAGGATCCTCCTCACACTCACACTGATGAAGACTGTCACTGGAAGATGTCTCCATTGCATCAGCAGGACGTAAGCATTTGTAAAATATTACAGTTTGTGATGTTTTGTACATATTTTTATTGCATCATTTAAAACTATGAGATATAAAATAAACCAATTTTCATAAAATTTTCTGTGTATTTAGTTGTTTTCTTAATAAGTTATTTGGAACATCATTGCAACCTGTCAGCTTTTTATTGAGGATTTAGAAAGTTGCTGGTGGCCCGAGTGTGTAGAGTGGGGTGTTGTTTTTGTCACATGGTGAAAGTGACCTCATGGGGAGCAAAGAGAACAACTGAACAATTTGGGGATTCACAGACTTTCGTAATCGCTAAAAACAATTAATAAAAATTGTTCTGTGTGAACTAAAAGCTCAAATATAAACCATCCTGACACTGACACAAATGATCTGCTGTTTATAAGCAGGACAGTGTTTTCATGAGCCTGGATGAAGCTAATTTGCATGAGTTTAACCTGCTGGTCAAAAACTTGCATGACTCTGATATCACTCTAACTTTCTTCTGTTTATTTATTCATTTTTGCTAATTGTAGTAGATTAATATGTTCACCAACTGATTGTTGGCCTGAATGTTTGAATGTTTGCAGTTTCAGGTCCTACTGATCAGTTTTAAGTATTGTAGAAAGTGAGCAGCAATTGAATCAAGTCCTGGGATGAAATGGGACAAAAGGGTAATGTGACAGCCACATTAGTTCCCTTCCCTCGTTTAACAATGTGTAAGCAGACTGCTTTAACCTGCAATTTACTGCATGTTGTTAGGCTGCATGGTACAACCACAGTCTGCTAACCACCCGTGGTGATCGAAGGTTTTGAGGTCTTGCTTGAGCTACTGATGAAGTTTTATCAAAGCTTGTTAAGTTTCCCAACCACATTTTATCCTGATGGTCCAAGGCTTACATCTTTATGCTCACAGACGTACTTCTGTAATTAATCAGTGACCGATTTATTACTTTAAGTTACAGTGTGAGGGGCATTAATGAACATAAATCAGATTTAACTGGATTATGTGTTTAGGTCAAGAGACACAGACCTTCATCTTTAAGAGGCTCTTCTTGAATATCTAATCACGATGTTTGCCATGCAAGTACACTGGACGGTTGTTTTTAACACAATCATTTGATGATTCTGATGAAATGAAGTATTGTTTCAATGAGTTGTGGCACCATTCTTGCTTTAGCAGTGAAAGGAGTCAGGTAGGGCTCCATCAGGAAGAGGGCCCCAGAGGTCCTATCCCCCCGCCCACTTCCCTGGGGCTTGAACATCAGTGGATTTCCACTTAAGCAAAGCCTCATCAAGTTCCTGCAAACAGCACCATACACACACTATCATGTACAGAGTGTGGATGCTGTGTCTAAGACCACGATCAATGTGTTTCCACCATCTGGTGCAAGCTTCATCTGTCTCACTGTGTTCTCCTAAAGGCCAAGACAGCAGGACAGTGAAATCAATCTCACTTATAGGTGCCAGAAATCAGTGGATGTGAGATGGTGGTAATCAGGTTATGCATTTGTTGTCTTCTCAGCAGGTGGGAAACATCTCTCTTTATTTGTTTATGTACATGTGTATCAGAAATCTATTTTCCTGTACAGCTCAGGATTAAGGAACAATGTTGATCTAATCTAATGAAGATCAGTGCCTTTTTAGAGTCAGTGAAAATACTGACATTAGTGACGTTAACCCTTGACTAAGAGTTTCTTAGTCAATTGTTAATGGGAAACACATTTCCACACCACCATCTTCTAAGCTGTGATGCTACATGTGCAGCAGCAAACGTCCAATTAGTACCGATCAGAAGGTTGGAGGTTCGATCGCAGCCTGATCTGATCTGTATCTCAAAGTATCCTTGGACACGATACTGAACCCCAAACTGCTCTTTCATGTGTCCATCAGAGTATGAATGTTAGATAGAAAGAACTTAGGTACAGAAAAGTGCTTGTATGAATGGGTGAATGAGGTGTATAAAGTACTTTGAGTGCTTGAGTAGAAAAGTGCTATTTAAGAACAAGGATGTGCAAGAATTTGCTAGACACGCTCTTCTTTTTCCAAAACTAAAAATGTTATTTCAAATTTGGCAGCCTGTGTGTCAAAGAGACTGAAGAGTAACTAAAGGGCAAAGTCCAGGAATACAGCCAAACTCAGGAGACCAGTTAGGAGAACAACTGAGCAAAGGTGATTCAAAAAAATGGAGAGAAACTCTGCCATGCAGTGCCATGCTGAGCAGACTGGTTTACAGCCACAAGAGAGACTCAGCGTTCACAGATCATAAAATCTTCAGGGAGCAAAGCTCTCAGAGAAGCTATAATGCAATCCACAGATAGAATACAGTCAATAAGCTCCAAGTGAAATGTTAAACAGTGCATGGATAGCTTTTTGTTCAGCTTTTTCTTCGTATCCTTTTTCCCCCTTTCTAAAGTCTCTTCAGAGGCTTTGCAGTTTGTCAAACAGCAGCTGGTAAAAAGGCTTTTGCAGTGAGGCAGGGAGCCTGTTCAAACCAGATTATGCTTGATTTGATGACTGCAGAGAACTTGGGGCTGACAGCTCAGATTAGGATCGGTTCTCCCTTGAAAAGGCATTAGTGTGTTCTGTCATGGCAGGATTTCTGTTCAATGTGCAGGTAGATTGAAATCAAAGGGCACCAAAGACACCCAAACCTGAGGGATCATTACGTGACACCCAAAGCATCTGAGCAGTCTTATTCCTTCATCTGTACCAAATTACTCAGATTCACAGACGTCGTGCACAGCAGACCTGCAATACAACAATGAATAACAGGAGTTACGCCTGCGTTTGACAGGTCAAAATGTCACAGGGAGCAGTTCAGTTAAGTTTCATTCCCCTCCAGAAATCACTTCATGCATGATTATCAGGAACCTTTGAGTAATGACAGCACTTAAATGAGTGTTTCCTTACCATATTCCACTTTGTCACCAAGTTTTAGGATGAGAATGTTTTTTTTCTACTTTATTTTTTTTTATATCGTTGTTATTATTTCTGTTGTAATTTGTGTTTGTTTTTTGTTTGTTTGTTCAGTTTTTCAGCCCTGTTGCATTTTTTTCTATTTCCGTTGTGTTTTATTCAACTTCTGTTACATTTTGCAGGATTTTGCAGCTTTTTCTATTGACGGGTGTTTTCTTCAGGGCCACCATATTATCATTATCTTTAAAACTGCATTTGAAACTTAATGCTGAGTTTTTACTTTCTGCAGTTGAAGTTATCTAAAGAAACTGTGTGTGGGTGCAGCTGAAAAAACGTCTTTTGGCAAATAACACAGAAATTCTGAAATCCTCTACTGCTTATATCAAAGAGAATAAAAGAAACCAAAGCTAAACTCTAAAAGATTATTTATTTCAGCTTGTTTACAGTTATCCACACCTCACAGCTTTTTATGGGTTGATAGTTTTCCTGATCCAATCTGCATACTCAGGATCACAGAGGTCCATGAAGGCAGCCGGTGCTCTGCATACAAAGTCTGGATCTCCCACAAAAGAAGAGACCCCATAAATCCTGCCATTATGAACCACTCCTCCACCAGAGTCTCCCTGCAAGACAGAAATACAGTTTCCCAGTTTTATAAAATCTTTCTGTATTTTGAATGTTTAATAAATGCAGCTGTGAGCTGAGGGATCATGCAAACTCACTCGACATATATCTTTCCCAGGACTTTGTCCACAGAACCAGTGCTGATAGCTCCTGACTCGGTGGACCTCGGGGAATTATTTCTGTAAAATATCATTGAGCTCTGTACAGCTGACAACCTCAGTCTCTGCACAGTGAAGAGAGGGTGATTCACCAGGTTCTAGAAAAAAGGGACAATTAGTTCAGCTTAAAGCACTTTTTAAAAAATGATGCAGATTTGTATTTTATGCAGAAATGCAGCAGAAAGAAATAAAATGGTCTGAGCTCACAGGAAAAGCTTGTTTTTACTTTGAACACATTAGAAATGAAGAAAAATACAATTTCAGTACAAATATCTGCAACATCTCTTTACTAATAAAGTAACAGTTTGGATGGTTTGTTTTCTTTTTTCTTAATACAACAAATTTGTTAAAAATCATCTTCCTTCTTTTCTCATTAGCTAGTCCAGTGGTGGCACCATAACCTGCGACCTCAACTCTGGAATGACACAAGAAGTGTTTGGACGCTTTTCTCTCCTTTTTTTTGTCAGTTACATACAAATACATATATTGATTGTTTTGCACGTTAACTTTGAAATGTTGCCCTGAGGCCTGTACTATGAAGCAGGATCTCATCTCTCCAGGTAACTTCAGAGTTCTATATGAAGGATTTTGACTTCTTACCAGAGAAAATTGTAAGAGTAACCCTGACCTGCTGTTATATTAGTTATGTCCTTTATAGAGTTTTAGTCACCACTTTATCATCACGCACCACACCTGGCTAGCATGCTTGCACTGTGCTTGCTCAGCGCATTGGGACACCATTCAAGCTCACTGCAGCACATGCTACTTCCTGTTTTAAAGGGCTTTGTAGCAGCCCTTGTTACATGTGTGGGCACGGAGCGTGAAGCAGAAAGCACAGCTTAAAAGAGAAGTTGATATACCCGGCGGCGTGACACTGACTGGTGTTTTACGTTTTCTCAAGCCAGCTAACACAAAGTAAGCCAAGCCTTGTTGAATTTTCTTTGTACTATATCCCTCTGGTTAAGTTCAAGCTTAGAGATCATTTGTCCAGAAAAGCAGCATCACCATTCCTGGAAGATCCCTTGAAACTTTCAACTTTAGACCCTCCTACTGTACTACATGGACAGTGGGAGGGGCTAAAATTCTTCAATAGCATTTTTTTGTAGACATTTTTCAGTTTGCAGCCTATGTTTAAATTCTGTTGTTATATTAAGTTTTATTTTCTCTTAAACTAATAAACAGCAGAAAGTTTGCAGCTGACAGAATAAAAGCTGAAACTGTCTTTCAAACATTAATTAAATGAAATACTTAATTATCCATCCATCAGATTCTCCTGTGTAATGATAGGTCGTGATGTCAGTCAGGATTTTTGCTGTCTTTTTTTTTTTTTTTTTTTTTGCCTGTCCCATTTGGTTCTTTAGCCATCAGAATTGTTGTCTGAAGACCAACAAGGATACCCAATGGATTTACTTTGCCAAATGGATCATCGTGGCATTGCCGTATTGGTCCATTTGGTCGATCTTTGTTTTTATTATTTATTATATTTTATTTTCAGATTTTACAGACGGGACAGACATGAGTGAGGGATAGGAAAGGAAAGGAAGAAAGAAAGAGGAAGGAAAGGAGAAACAGAAGGGGAGAGGGACAGTGAGAAAGGGGGGGGAGAAAAAAAATCTCCTGGATCACCTGTTGAGAGAAAAATAGAAAACAAGCAAAAAAAAACAAAGCAACATACTAAACACAACACCATCGCATTAATCTAGCTAAGTGTAAACAGCAGTAAATACTAAATATTCAATGTTGTTGTGCAGCACGCAGGACAGATGTGCTTCGAAGTAGCGGCCAAGAAAGGTGTAATTTGGGTCTACGAGCAGTGAACACCCGTGTACATACCTGTGTGGATCCGCGCGCTTGTATTCCAAAGGTTTCTCCATGTAACGATCTGCTAGGGAGTGTGTGGGGGGGCCACAGCCCCGTCCTCCAGGGTGTGAAGCGGGTATGGAGGAGGTCAAAACTCCAGACATCCAGAGGCCCCCAGAACACAAGAGACCATGGAAGACCAACAGAGGGGCAGCCGCGCCACTGTTCCAGTAAGAGCTGAGGAGAGTCCCAGATGAGGGTTCACTCAGCAGCCGCGGAGCAGAAGCCAGGGGGAGTTGCAGTGACGCGCCCATGAGCTCCGCCGGCCCCCAGCTGCGCCTGAGTGACCGAGCCCCAGGCCGAGAGGCCGGGGGCACCCCACCTCCGAAGGGGCCCGAGCGAGCCCCAGGCTCCAGGCCCCGATAAGCGGCCACCAAGGAGTGAGCCGGTGTGTACCTGGACACCCACCCCCAGACACAAAGAACCACCAACGCACCGACACCTGAGGGAGTCCGCCACCGGCAGGGGAAGTGGTGGTGGGTGGAGATAGGCCTCCAAATCTTGGAGGGCCTGAGGTGTCCCCAGAGAGGTGGCGTCTGATACCCAACCTGACATATAGACACAGACATACAGGCACACACAGACACAAACATCCATTCCCACCCTCATGCTCTCATGTGCACTTACTCCACACTCAACCAACGTGGAGACAGACATAAAGAGACGCTGTACACACGATCACACTCCCCAAGCGTACTCTACAAACCGGGTCTAGGTACCCTTGCCCCTGGAGGGGGGAATTGCACCCAGACCCAGGTGGTGTTACCCTTTTCCCTGCGGTGGGGAGAGGCAGACCACCCCGACTCCGTAGCAGCAGGGAGGCCCCACACCCCAGACCGCAGTCGGACGGCCAACTTCTCCTAGCCCTCCCGCTCCAGCAGGCCGCAGAGAACGGGGGTGGGAGAAGACTCCAAACCTCCCTCCACCCGCTCATTGTAGTGTTGATGCATGTGTGTTCTAAGGTGCAATTAAAACCCAGGAGGGCATGGAGCTACCTGCCAAGGAGCAGCAGGTAAGCGCATAGTCCCTCCTGATAGTCTTATTGAACAAAGCATCTGAAGTTCTTGCACATTCATATAGTGCTTTTACTACTAAGCAATTTTCCACTCACACACACACACACACACACACACACACACACACACACACACACACACACACACACACACACACACACACACACACACACACAACACTGGTTTTTCTGCAGCAGCTGTTACTTTCAGTCTGTATTATGCATTTAAACCCTTCATATTTTTCTAATATTACAGTTTTATCTTCCTTTTTAAAACCTGCATTGCCAGTATAGTTTATCCACATCCATTAGGATTGAAAGCCCTGGTTAACTTGATAACCAGGGCTTTCAATTGATAAGCAGCTTCCTGTGAGTACTTATCCTGATTCCCACTGTTGGGATAAGATAAAGGAAATATATTCTACATATGCTGAACTCACTTCACAGCACAGAGCTCAGGTCAAGAAGAAACTTTAAGAAAAAAAACTTCAAAGCAAGAAACTTTGAGCCACAGGAACATCAAAGTATCATTTGAATCTAAAACTGAAGTTAGCACGACGTATCAGTATCTGTCAGAACACATGAACCTGAAGCAGAAACATCCACAACTCACAGTCAGGTAGTTTTATAGGTTGGATATCAGAGCTGCTAGTAGCTGCAGCAGCATGATGTCATGAACTCTGCCTGTGCTGGTGTCTTTGTCTGTATAGATCTCAGCTTCTGCTGTTATCTGCACTTCTTGTTCGGACCCCCTTGATGCACACTTAGATTTGCAAACATGGTCCTGCATGTGCACAGCAAACATAAAACATGATTACTGATGGTCACCATATTTTATTTCTCATCTTGTCTGAATGTATTTTACTTTTTACTGAATAGCAAAAACATGGCTACTAGACATTCCTTGGGTTAACAAGTTTTAGTTGCTGCTCTGATCTCCTCACCCTCCTGGCTTCAGACGGTGAGCTGCAGAATCCAGCGGTCGCTGATCAAAGAGCCTCCACACAAGCTGGAAGGTCCATGTGGATAAACTGCTCTGAGCTGTACATGATACTGTCGCTCACATTCATCACCTCCAATGACTCTCTTTTGCAGAGCGACCTCTGTGTTCGCCGTCACACCTGAAAGAGGAATCCCCCGCCCCACCAGGTCACTGCCAGTTTTTCTTTGTACCTGTAAAATATCTGCTCTCAGAAGTAAGGCAGAAACACACAGTGAGGACCAGAGCCATTAAATATAGATACTGTAGCTGAGCACTCACTGATACAGAGAAAAGAGAAAAGGGCACCACACATAGTGTTGCTGCCATTCACTCTCTAATGACTGCATTTCAGTTTGAATATTGGACACTGCATAGTCACATAGTGTCATTATGAAGCTTTATGAACTGCAAAGCTGCAAAGCTCCACACATTTATGCAAAGTTACTTATCGTCTCTTTTTGCTTTTGGCTTTCATAAAGTTACAGAAGGGAAATGAAGGTAAAATATTTCTATAGAGAAAGTGCTTCACAATAATAATCAATAAAAATAAATACAAACATTAAAAGACAATAATAATATCCACTACCTAAAATTAAGCCTGTACAAATAAGTAGAGCTGCTCTTTCAAATGTTCAGACCGCAGAGATCAAATGTAATATTAGTGCATTCCATAGATTATCAGCCAACAGCCTTGAAGACACACTTAGTCTCTTTTGGTTTTCAGCCTAGAACGAGGAACCACCAGCAGGTTTCTGTCAGAAGACCTCAGTGACCTGCACCTTATAGATGGAAGCAAATGAAGTTTGATCTCAGCTTCATGCTCTTGTTCTGCTCGTGCTCTGATTTGAATTACATGTTCTACACGCTTCACTGTATCTCACTGTCAGTTTGTCAATTTGTGACATTAATTCAGAGGAATGTGGTGTAAACCAATGATTTATAAACCTAAAACAGGCCATGATCACTAACCAATGCTAACTTTGAGAAGCAATGCAGAACATATTGTGCCCTCTGTGTGGCTAATGGAGCTCTTAAGAGTAGAAGAGCAAAACAAAAGAAAAAAAAAACCTCGCTCACGAGTCTGCGACTGCGTGCTGACAGAGAGCGAGTGGGTTACCTCTGTGTGACTTCAAGCTGCAGAGGGTAAGGCTCTGACTGTGGTCTGCATATATGTGCCGAGCAGCAATTCAGAATACCCACCGTGCACAGTTTCTGTGAGGTTTGGCATAACTCGATGCATTGAATCATTTTCATATTATACAGACAGAATTATGCAGTAAGAACCTGCAGTTAAATATAGAAACTGTTGTTGAATACTCACTGATACACAGAGGCAAGAGAAGAGGCAGCAGACACAGTGTTCCTGCCATTCACCCTCTAACAACTGCCTTTCAGTTGAGCAAACACTTTGGCGACAGTGGGAAGGAAAAACTCCCTTTTAACAGGAAGAAACCTCCAGCAGAACCAGGCTCAGGGAGGGGCGGGGCCATCTGCTGGGACCGGTTGGGGTGAGAGAAGGAAGACAGGATAAAGACATGCTGTGGAAGAGAGACAGATTAATAACAAGTATGATTCAGTGCAGAGAGGTCTATTAACACATAGTGAGTGAGAAAGGTGACTGAAGAAGAAATACTCAGTGCATCATGGGAATCCCCCAGCAGCCCACCGCATTGCAGCATAACTAAGGAAGGATTCAGGGTCACCTGGTCCAGCCCTAATTATATATTTTGGAAAGTTTTAAGCCTAATCTTAAAAGTAGAGATAGTGTCTGTCCAAACAGGAAGCTGGTTCCACAGAAGAGGGGCCTGAAAATTGAAGGCTGTCCCTCGTATTCTACTTCTAAATACTCTAGGAACAACAAGTAAGCCTGCAGTGTGAGAGTGAAGTGCTCTAATAGGGTGATATGGTACTACAAGGCTTTTCAGGGAGTTTTTAGGACATCCTGATAATAATGAATTACAGTAGTCCAACCTGGAAGTAATAACTGCAGCTTCACTCTGAGACAGGATATTTCTAATTTTAGAGATGTTGCTCAAATCGAGGAAAGCAGTCTTACATAGTTGTTTAATATGTGCATTGAAGGACATGTCCTCGTCAAAAATCACTCCAAGGTTCCTCACAGTGTTACTGGAGGCCAAGGTAACGCCATCCAGAGTAAGAATCTGGTTAGATGCCATATTTCTAAGATTTTAAGGGCCGAGTACAATAACCTCAGTTTTATCTGAATTTAAAAGCAGAAATTAGAGGTCATCCAGGTCTTTATGGCTTTGAGACATTCATGTAGTTTAACTAATTGGTGTGTGTTATTTGGCTTAGCTAAGCTAAGGTAGCAAATTCCTAAAAATACAGGGAGTGAATACAAGAGAGTGTGCTTCGGATGAAGCAAGTGAAGATTAAACTATGAAATAAGAAGTTATCTATAAGTTTTTAGTTATTTCGGCTATCCAGATAAGCTACACAAAAACACAACCATGTGTTGGAACAGGAAGTGATAGGAGGTGAGAAAAATAACCTTAGGACAGGTGAGATTGGTCAATGGTAGAGCTATTTTTCTGAAATTACACACGTTAGTAACGTGTGTAATTTCAGAAAAATAAAATAAAAATAAATAAAATAAAAATAAAAAATAAATAAAAATAGGAAGACACAGTGCTGGTTCAACAAGACAAAGTGGACAAGTTTACAACACCATTCAACGCAACACCACACAAAGTTGTAAGCAGAACTGGAAACCAAGTCATTATTGAATCACCAACAGGAGCTCGCTATCACCGGAATACCACACATGTGAAGAAATACGAGACAAATGAGACCAGAGAAGGACACTATGACACAATACCTGAAAGGGAGGAAGGTGAAACACCCACAAAGACTGACACCTTCACTCCAACACCACAAGAGGGCTCCCAGGGGCCAGAGAGACCAAGTAGATCACAGAGGGCTAAAAAGATACCCGAGAGGTTTCGTGATTTTGTGGTGAAATGAACTATAATATGTTAAGGTGAAGAGGTAACTTACATTTGGCAAGTTTCAAGTTCATATGTGTATTTCGACATGTATATATTGAAAAAAGAAAGGTACATGTGTGGTGAGACATTTAGATTATATAATTGTTAGAAAGTAAGACAAGAAGAATGTTCAATGTTGGGGGAAAAAAAGACATAAAAGTTATTACAACTAAAGTTTGAATCTAAGGAAAAGGGGGGTGTCATGTATTGATATGGCTATGTCTTAATGTGATGACCTTTGAACCGGATGTGGTTGTCCGAAGGAAGCCCCGTTAAGTGGCTAGTTGTAAGATGGACAGTGTTCAATAAAGCAACATAAAGACCGTGCTTTATGTCCTGATTCAATTCAGAGTGCTCTGCCTAATTTAGTAATAAGGTGGGCACACAACAAGTGGGCTTGACTTTTGCGCCTATTGGCTGATCGTTTACTATCGACTAGTTTTCCTGGATACCTGCTCCGCGGACGGCTGCCACAGGTAGCAAAAACGTGCTAGGTCAAAGGTCAGGGAGGATGGCGGACTGGTGTGAACTTCAGTCAATTCTGCTCATTTTAGCAGATCAGATAGAGAGGGATCATTTACCTGTAGATACTGTTTTGAGTCGTTTAGATGATGTTTCTGAAATGCTTGGGATGATAATTGCTCTTCAAGATGTTAGCATCGATGACAGCATTGTCGAAAGTTTAAGATCAATTCAGCACCGTGTTCGTTTGGAATACGCCGAGGAAGAACAGTCTTCAAATGTTGGTCGTCCACGTCTTGAAATCCCGGCTGCAGCACTCAGGACTTTAGTGCTGTCCGGGATAACCATCGGGGTAATTGCCGATATGTTTTCTGTGTCTCCGAGCACAATTAGGAGGAGAATGACGGAGGAAGGTCTAAGGTAAGTTTATGCTGTAATTTAACACCTGTGTGAGTCTGTACACAGCATTATTTAGATGTTGACCTTAATTATGACGTTTGATATTGAAATATTATCGCTTACTTTTTTATTGTGAATGTCTAAAATAAGCGGGGCAGCTACGGCTAGTATAATAACTATACTAACTATATTATATATGTCAAAAAATACACTCTGTTAATATCACTAATGGCACAGGAGGATGAGTGTACTTAAGTAGTATTTGCACAGACCTAATGGAAAAGCAGAGTGTGCCATGGTTAGCAGGTGTTTCTACATTTTGGGAGAAAAACAGCAATCAGACTGCGTGAATGTTGTTCTTCCAGCAATCTGAACTCTTAACTCTATAAATATGTTTAAACAACAAACAGAATCACGTATATCCTCCCTAACCACCAGCAGGATCTCAGATAGTGTTGACTGTTTGTCATAGTTGTTCTATGTTTGACAGTTAACGTTATTTCAGTGACTTTTCTATTTCAGGAAATCCATCCATCTTTTTAACTACTGGGTCATTAAGGAGGCTGAAGCCCATCCCAGCTGTCATTAGGCAAAGGGCGGGGTAGACCTCGGACAGGCCATAAAACAGGATTAATCTGGTACACTAGTCTCTTTCTTTCTGTAAAAAAAACATCTGTGTCTGCAAACATTTGTGTTATCAGTTTCATTTGAGCCTGAATACATTTGAATATGAATATGAAATTTCTCAAGTTTTTAAAAATGAGAAATTAAACTGTTATTCTACTATGAGACCACACGGGGGCAGCCCTGCCTTATTATGTATTATTCTCTCTTACTAGACATGGTTAGGATGGCTTTTGTGTCAAACTAACCAAAGTAATGTTGTTGTTAATGTTTTTGTGAACAGTGGTATTTCAAGTATGGTCCTGTTTTTTTCTCCATTACAGGAGTTTCACTGGTTAAACAATCAGTGAATTGAAAGATTGTTGAATGAATGAATAACCAATGAAATGAAAGGTTGCCTATGACTTGTTGGCTGATCGCTGACCTTCTCTACTCTCCCCACAGATTCGACAAATATTCAGCTAATGTGATGGTGGACAGCAAGCCGGTCAACCTGGGCCTCTGGGAAACAGCTGGACAGGAAGATTATGACAGGCTCCGCCCACTGTCCTAGCCACAGACGGTACAGAATCACACATACTCACACAGGCACACACAGTAACTAATGGACATAAAGTTACACAGACAGAACTTATATAACATGTCAGCTAATTAAAACTGCAGCAGCTATTCTAATTCTTTGTCTCCTTGTCTCTCCATCCAGGATGTTTTCCTAATCTGCTTCTCCCTGGTTAGCCCGGCATCCTATGAGAACGTCAGAGCTAAGGTGAGTTTTGGCTGTTTTTTATGAGGCCTGTCTCTCAGCTGCCGAGGAACAAAATGTAAAAAAGAACAAACGGAACAAAAGCAGTAATTTATTATAGAGAAAAAAAATAGGTACTTGGATTACAAAATGGAGAAAAAGCCTAAACAGGTCTAATAATTGATGTGAATGAATGATTGATGCTGTGGGTGAAAGTTGGATGATGTATTTCTCTCATCTTTAATAGCTACAGCATATCATTTGTTTTTCATGCCTTCATCC
This sequence comes from Rhamphochromis sp. 'chilingali', assembly GCF_963969265.1. Taxonomy (NCBI): domain Eukaryota; kingdom Metazoa; phylum Chordata; class Actinopteri; order Cichliformes; family Cichlidae; genus Rhamphochromis; species Rhamphochromis sp. 'chilingali'. The sequence goes on along the minus strand of NC_137948.1, from coordinate 34,287,119 downwards.
ACCTTTCTGTAACACCTGGCATCAGAGCTTCATCTCCCTCCACCTTTGATTCTGTTTTTTGCCTCTAACACGTTCCTTGATTTTGCGTGTTCCCCTTTCTTGCCTCTTATTTAGTTTTCCTTTACTCTGTATTCTGCCAGTGGTACCCTGAGGTCCGTCACCACTGCCCCTCCACGCCCATCATCCTGGTTGGCACTAAGCTGGATCTGAGGGATGAAAAGGATACCATTGAGAAACTGAAGGACAAGAAGCTGGCGCCTATCACCTATCCACAGGGCCTAGCTCTGGCTAAGGAGATAGGTCAGTCACTCTTACTTTATTTGCTTGAAAAGCACTTTAAGATTTGAAGCTCTCCTCACCAGTGAAGATATGAAACTAGCAGATGAAGATGCTAGAGAACTTTGTAGCCTGACTGCCTCTGCAAATTTTTGTTATTCCCCTCATTTCCTGGCATCACAGTAAAAGTATAGTAGCTGTAGTTGACTATAGTGTTCTTTGAAAGTTGAACTTATTCTTCTCCACTACCAGCAAACCTTTCTTCTCTTACTTTGTCTTTGTAGTTCTTTCTCTTCTTTTATTAACATATATGTGTCTTCGCATGTATAGATGCAGTCAAATACCTGGAGTGCTCAGCCTTGACCCAGCGTGGTCTGAAGACTGTGTTTGATGAGGCCATTCGTGCCGTCCTCTGCCCTCAGCCCGCCAAGGTCAAGAAGAAGCCCTGCTCGCTGCTGTAAACGGTACGACTGAATAAAACACAGAGGAAGAGGAGGAAGAGAGATTAGACGTTTGAGAGAAGAGAGAAACAAAGTGAACTCGCTCATTAAATCAACACATAAAGTAGAGTAGAGGTTTGAGGGCTTCTTTTCTTTTCTTTGAACATAAGTCTGAAGCTATTCAATCAAGCCTTTTATTTGTCACATGCAATGTTTACATCTGCAGTGAAATTGGACCCCCCGAACATACATACGTATCAGCTCCAGCCTTGAGACCACAGCTGACACCGATACGGTAGCTGCATGAAATGATGGTGGTTTTCCTTTAGTGCGAACAACTGCATGTCAATTTCACAGTTGGTCTAACAGTCCGTCACTGGTCTCTCAGTCTCCCGTTGGAGAGCTTCTCTGAGATGTTATCAATCTTGTGCTCAGAGAGCAGAGACTGCCGTGAGCTTCTCCAAGATCTTATCCGTGCTGCGTTCAATGAGCCCATTTTGAGAAGTCACGACCCGTCCCATCATTTCCATCATAGCGGGCAGCCTTGTGGGGTTTTGAAAAGTCGACTCCGCCTTCCTTGATAAGCCAGGGCCAAGCCAACTCCGAACAGCAAGAACCCTGTTATCATGGTTCCGAAAAGGTAGATGTCTACAATGTCCTCGATTGACAGTCCCGCCAGGCACACGACCCTCCAGTTCCTCCACCCGTCCATTGTGTATCCAGAGGGGAACGTCCCTCTAGGACACTCGGACTTACTCAAGCCCAGGCTTCTCGTTGAGAAGAGCGTGTCAATTGCATTCAGGGACCAGTTGTTCAAATCCATAATTCCTCTTTTAGGTTGTAACAGACCGTGAGAGTCATCCAGGGCAAAAGTAGAAAAGTAGACGAGACTAGACAAGGACATTGAGAAGCCAAGCAGGAAAGAGAAGGAAGAGGGAGAGGAGAAAAGTGCGACTGCCTTCATCCAGAGCCAAACGAGAAAGGAAACTGTAGACACTTATCACTAAGAGGTGATTCAGAAGTTTGTTCTTGCACATATAATGGACAGAAACATTAAAGAGAAAAGAAAAGACATAAATGAACACAACACAAGACAGAAAAGTTTCACATGCTTTGTACTCAATTTCATTTTTTTGCAGAGGAAAAATAAATTTGTCCTGAATATTGTTGGAGTAATTTTGTCCCACAGGCATCAATTTAACCCCATGATTTATGTGACCTTTGTTTTAGATTCTCACAGGAGCACAGAAGAAGAGAAAAGGACTGCAGACCCTGAAGAATATATGCAAATCTGCCATGTCTCTAATGTATATCTACAACTTTAAACAAAACAAAAAACCAAACAATGTATGGTGTGCAGGTTTGCTATTGTTTTAGAAATGCCAACGAGCTCTTAAGTCCAAATCCAGACGCTGCCCAGACAGGATTTCTTTGTAAAATATATCAGTTTAGAGATTATAGACCCTTTGAGTTTAAGTGTAAGTCTGAGAGCAGCATGCTGCCTTCATCTAAAGTACTGCCAACAATATATATGTGTTTCATGAAACCTAAAATAAAAATAACTTTTGTAACTGAAATAAACACAGTGTTTCAGTATGATTTGTTCACTGTGCTGTTTTCAGGGTGATGAATGTAAGGAGCAGAAATGGTCGTTTGTGAGGAAGCAAGCAACAAGCAAACTTGTGTCTGAATAAGATTTATTAACAAATGTATTATTTGTTGTGCTATTAAAATAAAAATAAAACATTTGATTGCACAAAAGATTCACATTATTTCTCCACAACATGTGACCTTTTGGATTGAATGCCTATACTCAACTATGGGGGATATAAAATTCTCATTTTGATCCAGCTGCTGATATCGCCTATACTCTATCCTTATTTACATATTGTGGAGAACAGCATCTTTTTCTGGTGGTGAGTTGAAAATGTTCAGACTCAAACAGCACTTTCAGTTTTGCAGTTTAATGTTTGACCAGCTTTTTTTGCCAAAACACCTTCATGTCTGTGAAGGTTCTCAGTCATCCAGGTCATTGTAGTCAAAGGAGCTTGCAAAGAAAAGCGTCTGGACTTCTTTACAGTTTTTTACAGACGCTAGGACACATGTCTCAATACTTAGGTCACTTTTGCAAAACTCTTCACACAATTCTCCTAACTGACCCTCAGCGTGGCAAAGCAGTTCATTTCACATTCAAAATGCACTACAACTACCAAAACACTTCATTCAGGTCTCAAATAAACTCATTCTTCCAGAACACTAGCAAAGGTTGACAGCCGACAAACACACTTTGTCACCCACAAAACAATGACCTAAAAAACACTAACAACATGTAGCATTACACAGTGTTTTCCTGTGTAAAACAAGGAAACATCTCTGTTTATAATTTCAATATATGTTACTGGAATGAATCAGGCATCATGCAGAATTCATTAATATTTGTTTATGTATTTTTATTTTTCTGCACTAAGTAATCCCAAAATACAAGAATTTGTATACACACCATCCACTGATACTCATACAATAGTAATGCTAATCTACTCGGTCTTCTCCATTTGGCCACAGGTTCTCATCCACATCACATCTTATGTCATCTAGGGCAATACACCTAGGAAAGAATCTTCTGGCTGCCAGAATTGAAGGAGTTGAAAAATTGAAGGAGTAACACCTGTGTAGATGTTCATCTACAATGAGAATAAGCTGTGGCTGGTTAAACTGCATTTTTAGATTTAAAATATGTGTCAATAAAATATTGCTGTTGGATTTTGCTGTCTTTTCAAGTTTTGCATTGTGTTATTGTTTTGGCCATAAGTTTAACAGTTTTGAAAACAGTATGTAAGCACATGCAAAATGTCCTGCACGTACAAAGGTTTTTGGCAGTTGTTGTGTCTGAGTGAGAAGATAATTCATGAAATTTGAGAGATGTAGTCATTGAATGCATTTTGTGCCAAAACAATGATAACTGGTCCTCAGTTTAGCCCACATAGACTTCTGTTGTGCTCACTGTGTGAGGAGTTTTGCAAATGTGACCTAAGTATTGAGAAATGTGTCCTAGGTCTGTAAAAAACTGTAAGTTACTTGAAGACGTTTCACCTCTCATCCGAGAAGCTTCTTTAGTTCTAAGGTCAAATGGTGGAGAGTCCCAGATATAAACCTAGTGGGAGTATCCCCCCACAGAGGGACAAAAGGACCCCCTGATGATCCTCTAATCGCCTGAGCCAAGGTGTGAAACTGGGTGTGGGTCCCAATCAGCCAGAGTTTCGGGTGAGTTCATTGTGAAACCTGGCCCCACCTTATCATGCGAATTCCTGAGATCAGATGGCCCAGGATGTGAGTGGGCGTTAAGGCGTCTGGGGAGGGAACTCGAAACTGGATTATAGATGGCAGAGAGTTGGTGTCGTAAACCCCCGCCTCTGTTCAAAGATGGTCGCTCACAGTGGACATAGATGGCTTCTTTCACTCCTCTTTCAAACCATCTGTCCTCTCTGTCCAAAATGTGAACATTGGCATCCTCGAAAGAGTGTCCTTTATCCTTAAGATGCAGATGGACTGCTGAGTCTTGTCCTGTGGAGGTGGCTCTTCTGTGTTGTGCCATGCACTTGTGAAGTGGCTGTTTGGTCTCTCCAATGTAGAGGTCTGGGCATTCCTCGCTGCACTGTACAGCATACACCACATTGTTAAGTCTGTGTTTTGGCGTTTTATCTTTCGGGTGAACCAGTTTCACTGGGGGACAGAAACGCGTCTTACAGAAGACGTTACAGGTCTGTGAGAGCCAGAGATTTTCCATGTTTGAGGTGACCAAATACTTATTTTCCACCCTGATTTACGAATAAATTCTTTACAAATCCTACCATGTGAATTCATGGATTTTTTTTTCACATTCTGTCTCTCACAGTTGAAGAGTTGAAGTGTACCTCTGGTGCAAATTACTGACCTCTGTCATCATTTTAGGTGGGGGAACTTGCACAATCGGTGGCTGACTAAATACTTTTTTGCCCCACTGTATGTAGCCAGGTGGAAGGTCTTTATTATTGGACATGTCGCTGACTTTGACTTCATGTCCACTCTAACCTGTTTCTTATGTGTGCTGTGTTCCTCCATCTTTCTCCCTTTTCCTCCCCAGCCCTGAAGTCTTTTGAATTTTCACTCAATAACAGCACCTTTTAAAGTTATTTGTTTTTATTTATTTAAACATATAGTAAAATTTATATAAAGTGGTAAATGTTATGCACTACCTAAAGTGTGAAGTCACAGAATGATACTATTTAGTGCAGTTTTTAATCATTACCAGTCTTCATCTTAGAGCTTGTGCTCTTATTGTGCCATAATGTCTCCTTTTAAACTGTGTGGATGTTCACCTCTTCTTCATCCTTCCTGTTCCTTTCACCAAACTGCTCACTCTTGTTCTCCTCTGATCTCACTTCCTGTTCTGGTTATAAGAAGAATGCAGTCAGCATGTGTCAAAGACACTCCCTTAGATTAGATATTTGACATTTTATTTATCAACTATTTTATGCACTAAATTAATCAATTATTAAACAAATATCATATTGTAGAAATGCAAATAATAATGCACTAAGCAGTTTCATGCCACAAGAGCTAAATGGTCACGTCACTGTATTTATTTCCCACAAACTACTATACCTAGGATCTTCAGGTTTCCACTATATTTCATTAATCTGCAGCGACTGTAGAACATAAAGTATATTGACCTCTATTGTTTTCTTTATGACTTGGCCTGAATACACACACATACACATCTTTGAATAGCACAACAAATGAGGTAATTTTCCATGTGTTTTAATAGGTTTTAGTGATTTATGGGTTTTATGTATGTGTGTGTATTTTGGTCTTCAGTGTAAATTTATACAAACTGTAATTATTTCAGATGAAAGATCCGTTATTTAATGTTGCTTTATGTTGTGTGTGTGTGTGTGTGTGTGTGTGTGTGTGTGTGTGTGTGTGTGTGTGTGTGTGTGTGTGTGTGTGTGTGTGTACGCTCAGCAGAGGGGAGGTCAAGGCAGGAGCTGAGTTGACCTGGTACATCAAGTTTGGATTTGCCCAGTTGTTGGTAAACAAAAAAGATTTAAACTTAAAAGATTTTGAGTTCATGCACACTGGAAAAAAAATTCTCTTCATCACAATCATTTGTTTAAAAATATGGCTGTTTTACTGATCTATGGTTATTATTAAAGAGGAAGGAAAGAAGAAGAGGAAGCCTGAGCCCAGGTTCTGTCCATTTTCATAACAAGTGACAGCACAGACATCTGAGCTTTTTCGTCATAAAGATTGTGATGTGAAGCATCAGCAGGTAAAGTGTCGTTAAAGTGTCACTTCAATAATGCTGCTGGCAGAAAGAAGTGTTGACACATACTAGCTTTGAATAAAAGGCTTAAAACACAAACAGTCTAATCCTGGGTGTTGCTTTTAAGCTTAAAGAATATAATAAGTTCTAAGACAATTCAGTTTACTTCTTACTGTCCATGTTGTGTTGTGGTATTTACTTTATCATGAATGTACGCTACTTTGTTCGAGCGACTGTAAAAAATAATTGTATTCATGAAATAAACTAGACTTTCACAGTCTGCATCTTCCACAGTTTTTATGCTTTTGTTCACTCCAAGTTTGACACAAACCCACAGACAACCAGAGTTAACTATGTGAAGCAATCACAGACACTGTAATGGCTGATTTTTCTAATAAACACAATCAGGTTAACATTAAGGTTTAACATTGAAGGAGATTTGTTCCATAGTCACAGTTATACTTGTATTTCCTTTACTTACATCCAACACTACTATGTTCTGTTTCAGTCCAGGTGCTGGCAGTTTATCCTTTGTTGTTTGGACAAATAAGCTTAAAGCTAAACCTTCATGTTTTTGATGGGAAAGTTTGTTAAACCATTGCTCAACTTATGTCTGCACAGAGCAGATAATTATGATGTACTTGTAAAAAGACTTGATAAGCAGGTCACAGCTGAATCAAGGGGTAATAAAAGTAAGACCACGCGGTCTCAGCACGACTACACATGCAGTGGGTTATCGCACACATTTGAAAGACTCATTGTGTAACTCAGGATGTGACCCCTTATAAAGGAGACAGAGAAGTTCTGTTGTTCAGTCAAGTAAAACCTGGTGAAAGCGCAATTCTAAGACTCTGGTCGTTGCTTAAGTGTATAGATAAAAAATCTTTTTTTCATGCATTATTTTCTTACTATATTAGTATAATCACCAAATCGATCATTTCATATTTATCTCCTGAAACGATCTACATTAACTTTTTATCCCTAGAAATGTGTTTCCAGAGTCCCAGGTTTAGTGACTTCCTGTCCACCATCACATTAGCTGAGTAGTTGTCAAATTTGAGGGGAGCAGAGAAGATCAGACACCAGTCAGCAGGTCAGAGGCCATCTCTCATTTCACAAATCAATCACTTGATTTATAAATGGAACAAACACCCCATCAGACCAGGTAATGACCCATTATGAGACAACAGCCGTCTGAGAGGAGATGTTCTGTATCACAAAACATGGGAAACAAACAAACTCTAGGCATTCTGAAATATATAAAGCTCAACAAAAAAACAAAACCATATCAGATCCTGATGTAATTCATTTTGTTGTTGTCTTTATTAGTCATTTAAAAAGGTCTAGAAAAAGTGTCCAGGAAGAGATTCTACTATTTATGCAGCACTGCCCCCGTGTGGCCACAAAGACACACAACAGCTTCATTTCTCAGCCTGTTGCCTTCTTTTTCCTTCATGATGTAAACAGTGAATGAACTGAAAGAAGTCAACCCATAAACTGTTAAACTGATACAACAGTCATGATGATTATGTAACAAGTTGTAGTTGACTTTCTGGTGGTGGTTTTGGTATACAATTTAAAAGCCATTTTCTTTTATAAATACACCATACACTTTGTTCTTGACCATTTCTTTTCCTCATATCCTTAATGGACAGTGGAGGAACACTACATCTAGCTTCTGTTTAACATTTATCCAGGCGCCCCCACACTGTACCTCTACAGAAACCAAGGGAGAGAGACAGACACACAAAGATTTCCACTTGAATCTTCATCTCAAAATAGAAAAAGTTTTATCACAAAATAATTACAAGAGCACAAATAAAAACCAAAGACAAATGAAATAAAAGGCAAGGCCCTGCGACTGAACACAGCACATCTTGCACCTTTAAAATTCACAAATTTCACTTTTCTTTGTCAGTCTGTGGTATTAAAAAAATCTCAACATGATGACCAATGTTTGACCTTTCACCTCTAGCATAGTTTTCTCTGGATTTCAATCTGGCCACTCCAGAAATGACATTTATCAGTGTATGTACAGCATCCATTTTTGGTTTAGACAGTCTGACACAGACCGTCTCCATGGCAACCTCCAAGACTCTTCTTTTCCTAAAAAAAAAAAAAAAAGTCTCTATATGACCACCAACAAACCTGTTACACCATATTTTTTTCACCAGCTCACCTTTGCTGAAGGTTCTCATACAAATCTAAACATCTTTTGAGAAAGTCCACATCACTCTGATCTGTAATGAAAACAGAAAAACAATGACAACACCAGCAGAGGCCTCCGACATAAACCTGGCAACATAAATCCAGATAACTTTGCTTATTTATCTCTTAAAACATTCAACAAAGATTACATTTCTAACAAATATACCAATATCAATATATATTCCAGAAACAGGACATTCCAGTTAGATCCTCTCCAAACTTACACTGGGCAGCTCAGCCCATCATCCACTTTTACAAAACAGAAAGCCGCCTGATACAACAGCCCCAAAAGTGACAAAAATCCACCTCCAAAAAGCAAAACTTCTCATAATGGAAAAACAAAAAAGATTGTCAGTCCTATCAAACACTTTCTCTTAATCTAAAGAAATTATTCCAACATCAAACTGTGAAATTTACAAATAACTACCAAGTCTCTCATGAGAAAACTCTTGTTCACATTAGAGCTGTGTGGTACACAGTACGACTGATCTCTGTGAGTGATTCATTTCACAAAGTGTTTCGGCCTGGTGGCCAGTACCTTTGAAGGAAGTTAGTAATCTGTGCATAACAGAGCCACGTCTCCATTTCTAAGCAGAGACAAATCTCTGTTTTTTAGGGAGAAGAGAGAGCCCCACATGATGACTCGATGCCAGTAACAGTCTTTTACAGAAGTCTGCAGGCAGCCCACCCTGTGCAGGAGCCAGCTGACCAGCAGCAGCACTAATCTCCTCCAAAGAAAAGTTAGCATCCAGGACAGCTCTGTCCTCAGAGCTCAGCTGAGGAAGCCCCTGCAGCAGCTTCTCCACGCAAGCTTTGTTACTTTACTCCATCCCTAACATGGTGGTGTAAAAGTCCACAGCATACTGACCTGCTCTGCATCCAGGAAAAACCACTAACGCCACATAAACTACACTAACAACACCATACACAATTACACTAACTCATCATCAGCCTCACAACACGCCACACATAAAAAAAACACAACTTTCAGCCAGACAAACCACACAGTCCACCAAACTTCCATCATTCACCAGAGAGAGGGAGAGATATAGAACGAGAGAGTTTAGTGGATGTGTGTTTGTGTGTGTGATACACACAATTTATGAATGTACTCTCCAATAAAGGTTATGTAGTTGATGAAAAGTGGGTTAGATTAAATGTTTACATTTCTTGTGCATGAAGTAAACTATAATATTTATATGTAAAATTCCACACCTACACCTGTGCGCCCTCACACTGCAGCACATTTTACTCCCCTGGTTGCAGAAACCGTTCTATATTTTGTCACAGCTGCAAAAGAAGCTCCACTCAAAGAAACTCAAAGATGATGGAGAGGAAGAGATTTCAGAACATGAGGCAGGAAGGTGGGGAGAGAGTGAGGCGGTATGGCACACAGGAAACGGTCGAGGGCAGACTCAAACCCAAGCTCCTGCAGTGGGAACTCTAACGTTTAGTACATGTGTCCCCACTCAGCCAGGTGAGATATAGCAGAACCATCAATTCAGAGTCTGACAGTAAGGGTGAAGACGAGCCTGACTGTTGGTCTGCTCCAAAACAAGCCCATAAGCAAGCTTTGAAATAATATGTTACAAAATTGTGAAACTGCGACATGAAATTTGATTTGAAAATGAAATTCATCCTGATCAGGAGCTGTTATGATCTAAATGGTGTTCTAGATCCAGTAAGCATTCATTCAACTTGTCTGCAGCAAAATTAAAAAATAAGTTACCACAAGTTGTTTTTTAATTTGGTAAATAATTGATAAAGTGTTAAAAGTACTGTTTGTGTTTGACCTCATCACCAGGATGAGTTGGAAATACTTCAAATTCCCTCAGGTGGCCTTTTGCTGGTTGGATTGCCACTACAGTCTGTAAACTGTGGAGGTAATTTTGTGAGCTCATTGGATGAGCAGTTTCTGAAATACTCAGACCAGCCCATCTGGCACCAACAACCACGCAATCTCTTTCCCCCATTCTGATACTTGCTTTGACCTTCAGCAGGTCATCATGAACATGTCTGTATGCTAAAATACTTTAATTTGCTGATGTCTGATTGGTTCACTAGACATTTGTGTTTAACGAGCAGGTGAACAGGTGTACCTGGCAAAGTGTGTGTAACCCTCAGTGTTACTGACATGTTCCACACTGATGCACAACAATACTCTGTGCCCCACACTGTTTTATTAAGTATGTCTAATCACTGTGGACATTACATGTACCTTCTTAGAGGAGAGGTCAAAGGTCAGTTACCTTTATAGGTTCCTGCTATATGTTGTGACATATACACAGCACAGTTGTAGGAATGATAGTTTCTAAGTTCTAAAGCTTTTTGTCAATTTTCAACCAATAAATCTTAAAGTTGACCTCGAAGACCACAAGTTTGAATGGATTGTTAACATGACCCCACTCTACAGCACTGCAACATTTTAACATGAGTTATTTAAGACTTTCCAGGTATCCTGGTTACAGAAAAAGATTGATGAGCAGAAAAAAAGAAACAAACTTTAATTGTTTCTGATTAGAAGCTGTACAATCCGGACTGACTTTAACAAATGTGCTATAGGCTCAGCTGGAAAATAGTGAGCTTTACAAGACTGATTTTGTTCCAAAGGCTTTCACAGACCTCAACCAATCCTAAGGCTAATTAGCACGGCTAGAATTTTAAAAACATTTGTTAAATGTTGTCATTGCTAACATATACCTGTTTTAGAGCATGGTGAGTAGCGAGAATGCAAAGTTATTGTTACCTCTAAAAAGAAAAATGTGAAGATGTGATGTTAGCATGAGCTATATAGTATCTCCAAAAGTTGATTCTGTTCATCTGGACTTTACGTTTTGTGGGAAAAACGTTTCGTCACTCATCCAATTGACTTCTTCAGTCTCAGCTGACTGCAGGTTTCCCCAATCTTACAGGGAGTGCAGAATTATTAGGCAAATGAGTATTTTGTCCACATCATCCTCTTCATGCATGTTGTCTTACTCCAAGCTGTATAGGCTCGAAAGCCTACTACCAATTAAGCATATTAGGTGATGTGCATCTCTGTAATGAGAAGGGGTGTGGTCTAATGACATCAACACCCTATATCAGGTGTGCATAATTATTAGGCAACGTCCTTTCCTTTGGCAAAATGGGTCAAAAGAAGGACTTGACAGGCTCAGAAAAGTCAAAAATGGTGAGATATCTTGCAGAGGGATGCAGCAGTCTCAAAATTGCAAAGCTTCTGAAGCGTGATCATCGAACAATAAAGCGTTTCATTCAAAATAGTCAACAGGGTCGCAAGAAGCGTGTGGAAAAACCAAGGCGCAAAATAACTGCCCATGAACTGAGAAAAGTCAAGCGTGCAGCTGCCAAGATGCCACTTGCCACCAGTTTGGCCATATTTCAGAGCTGCAACATCACTGGAGTGCCCAAAAGCACAAGGTGTGCAATACTCAGAGACATGGCCAAGGTAAGAAAGGCTGAAAGACGACCACCACTGAACAAGACACACAAGCTGAAACGTCAAGACTGGGCCAAGAAATATCTCAAGACTGGTTTTTCTAAGGTTTTATGGACTGATGAAATGAGAGTGAGTCTTGATGGGCCAGATGGATGGGCCCGTGGCTGGATTGGTAAAGGGCAGAGAGCTCCAGTCCGACTCAGACGCCAGCAAGGTGGAGGTGGAGTACTGGTTTGGGCTGGTATCATCAAAGATGAGCTTGTGGGGCCTTTTCGGGTTGAGGATGGAGTCAAGCTCAACTCCCAGTCCTACTGCCAGTTTCTGGAAGACACCTTCTTCAAGCAGTGGTACAGGAAGAAGTCTGCATCCTTCAAGAAAAACATGATTTTCATGCAGGACAATGCTCCATCACACGCGTCCAAGTACTCCGCAGCGTGGCTGGCAAGAAAGGGTATAAAAGAAGAAAAACTAATGACATGACCTCCTTGTTCACCTGATCTGAACCCCATTGAGAACCTGTGGTCCATCATCAAATGTGAGATTTACAAGGAGGGAAAACAGTACACCTCTCTGAACAGTGTCTGGGAGGCTGTGGTTGCTGCTGCACGCAATGTTGATGGTGAACAGATCAAAACACTGACAGAATCCATGGATGGCAGGCTTTTGAGTGTCCTTGCAAAGAAAGGTGGCTATATTGGTCGCTGATTTGTTTTTGTTTTTGAATGTCAGAAATGTACATTTGTGAATGTGGAAATGTTATATTGGTTTCACTGGTAAAAATAAATAATTGAAATGGGTATATATTTGTTTTTTGTTAAGTTGCCTAATAATTATGCACAGTAATAGTCACCTGCACACACAGATATCCCCCTAAAATAGCTAAAACTAAAAACTACTTCCAAAAACATTCAGCTTTGATATTAATGAGTTTTTTGGGTTCATTGAGAACATGGTTGTTGTTCAATAATAAAATTATTTCTCAAAAATACAACTTGCCTAATAATTCTGCACTCCCTGTATGAACAGTGCATGTATATGGTTACCTGTCCCCTTGCAAAACTTTGCTAGACCCGTCCCTGCACAGTTACCAGCTGTCAGTAGAAAAGGATCCTGATGTTATTTGTCTCTTAGAAACAGTTCATAACTTCCCTTCAACTCATCCATGTCACCTAAAAGGTAAACCTGTTTCTCCATCACCTGTTCAGCTCTGATGATTCAGTAAGGACATCTGCTGGTTTCATCTTCACGTTTCCCTCTCACCACATATCCAAACCGATATCAATGACCAGCAGCTGTTACAGCTGTGGCTCCAGCCAACATCAGCTGATACTAGAAAGCAATATTAAATTAATTCTAACAGCAGCTGATCAAGCTTTAACCTGCTGTTGTTGTTTAGAGCGACCACCGCTGGTTTCCTCTTTCTGGCTCGAAATGTGTGATAAACAAACAAGAGAGAAGCAGGCAGAGCTGTGTTCAGTTTAAGAGAGAGGTTTTTGATACCTGAGAAGGAGTGCAGCAGCTCCATGGTGTCTGTGGCACAAGCAAGGTAACCATCAAGCTCAACTGCACTTTGGAGCCTTCTGGAGATTGGTCTGGAGAAGAATTCATCTTCATCAGATGACTCTCTTTGCTGATCCTCACTCTCATGCTCTGTTGTTTAGTATTCAGGACAGACCATCAATAACTTACAATGTATTAGGTGAAATACTCACTTAAGCATGTGTTCAAATGTAAAAATACACAAAAATGGGATCACATGAATCCTTACCAGCCTCTGTTACATCTGCTCTGTCAGTCCAGGAAGTCTTGAACTTGGATAAGAGGACTGCAGCTGCAGCCAACTCTGGATCCTCCATCATCGCTCCAAAACGCTTTTGAAGGCCATTTTGCAGGGCTCTGATGAGTGGCACGCATGTCTTGCTTGATGTCTCCAGCCTGCTAAGTTTGGACAGTAGTTGTTGGATTACTGGCAGGAGCCATCCCATAAAGGAAGTGGACTCAGACTGAAGAATGTTTGAAGCTTTCACCAGTGGCTTCATGGTGGTACAGTACTCCCTAAGGAATGCAACTTCTGCAGGACTCAACCTGTAAGACACAACAACAAAACCCACCATGACTATAATAGGGATCTTCTGATTTAATATTAAGAGTCTGCTCACGTTTTTAACCATCCATTAAGGAAAATTCACAAAATTTGCAACCATATTGGTAGGTGTCCAATTTTACTCACATTTTCACCTTGAACTCCTCACAAATGCTCCTGATGGCATTTTCCCCCTTCTCATCAATGATGCGTATTATCCTTTCAATGGCAAGGTAGGTTGAATTCCATTGTGTTGCATTGGGACGAATGATCTGTAGTTCACACTTGTCCTCTACCACTTCATTAGCCAAATGAGTTTTGTTCCAAATGGCCTGGCATTTTGCAAAGCTTGCACGGGAGAGCCTCTTGTAGGTTTCATTCATGCTCTCTGCTAGGGCAGCATCAGATGTTGCCACAAGGTTTAGCAGGTGACATGCACATCGCTGATGAGGCGGGAGTTGATACTCCAAACCAGAGTCTTCATCAAGAATTGCACTTGCCTCATGGTAGTCAATATGGTCAGTCAGGTCAATAGTTTCTGGGTCTGCTTCATCTTCAGCTTCATCTGCATCATTTTGTGCCCCAAACATGTGGAAGGCCTTGACAAAGTTGGATCCACTATCAGTTGTGGTTCTTACAACTTTGCCTCTAATCTTGTATTGGCAATGGATATCATCAAGCGCACCAGCAAGCATGTCAAATGTGTGAGACCCTCTCAATCTTTTGCATGCTGGTGCTGCAGATCTTCTTTCCAGGGACTCTTCCTCCAATGGCATGTGACTCCAAGGTAACTTTTCTGATGAGCTGACCAACAATCGGTAGTGGTAGCAACAAATTTGACTTTATCCAATGCTGCAACCAAAGTCATCTTCATGTGATCAGCAGCTTCACAGATTCTGGCACGGACAGTGGGTCTGGAGATGACTTTGGCTTGAGGTTGTAATGTGGTAACCAATTCTTTGAAAGATGGCTGTTCTACCACTGCAAATGGCTGTAGACCCTCACATATGAAATTGATGACAAGCATGTCAACAGTTGCTTGTGGAACATGTTTGTTTGCAGCTCTCAACATCAGGTCTGGTAACTTGGCTTGTGTATTTGCTGAGAGCTTGTTTGGTGTGGCTGTGGTCTTTCGCTGACGAGATGTTGATGCCACAGTGATATTGTACTGCTCAATCTTCGATGGATGTTTCCTCTGTAGAGATAAATATTATCACACGTCAGGTTCATACATTACTTCATAACATCACTGTGATTAACACTACAGGAAAACACATTTTTAAAACATCATTCAACTAGACATGAGCTAATCTTTGATTGTTTAGCATAGTATAAAAGAGTGGTGAATTTGGTCAAATCTTGCAGATATATTGCTGTATTTATTTACAAATGTAAACCAATTTTGAACGATCATTGCAAAAAACATGAATTTCTGTATACATTCCAAGTTCTGTAATCTGTATACTATTTATAAAAAGAGTATCGACCAATGTATCAGTATCTAAATTTTTAACTCCTTTTTATCAGTATCACCCTAAAGTTTTCAGTATTAGTCAGGTTCTAAAAATACTAAGAGAGCAAAATATGTGTATATAGCAAATGTAATTTAAGAAAAGGGATCACATACACAAAAATGCTGCCCATACAGCTAACAAATAAAAACAATCCACATTATGTTCTTTGAAAAATATATCATATCGGGAAACATGTAACCCTACTGATTAAGAGCCATGTCACTATGATAGACCTATATCAGGCCAATGATCCTGATCAACTGATCCATCAATCGGGCTCTGGTACATGTCAGCTGAGAGCTGGAAGATTAATTTGAGATGCAGCTCAGCACTGTGTTCAAGTTTTGTTTTTATTTTTTATATAGGCCAGCTGATTGTAGGCCTGTGTGTTTTAAATGACTACAAATTTAATTTATTGTAATGACGGTGGTTATCCAAATAATAAGCTAAAACATTCCTACGAATTTAGCTGTTCAGTGATGACACACGAATCGTACTTCCGGGTCTAAAGTAGTCTGCGTTTAATATGGCTTTTGTATTGTTAACATGTTTAATGTTATGTATTTTCTTCTATTTGATCTCAAAAAGCTCCTAAAACAGTCAGTGATCACTGTTGACCTCCCTCGGCTTTTATTACCGCTAATCATTTATTTAAGCTCAGTTTTTAAAACCTTAGGATGTAACTACAGCCCAGCCCATGCAGCAGTATATGAATGACTAACCTCGTATTGTGGATGGATTATCTCAGTTGTTCTCCTGGCTGAAGTTTGGTCCTTTTACAGCATCCTGCCATGCGATTACATTTGTTCCTGACCACCGAGAACACTCACATTAACTTTTATCGAGTGGAAAAAAGTTAGCTTGTTTATATTATGCTAACATAGCTGTGTCGCTAGCGGTCACGTAGCACATCATTATATACCAGCTAGCCCAACTTCAGTAACCCTACAAACGTCACTGCTGTTTAGTTTTCTGTCTTCATTTATGCTGGAAGTGATAGCAGAGCTGTACGTTTGAATTTGTTTCCAAAACCTGCAGTCAGGACATGCTATATTGTATTTAGATAGAAGCTAGCGAGCTAACTCCCTGCTAACTTCTAACTCTGTTAAATGTCATAAATTCCGTTTTCATGGATGCCTGGATGTTAAACTCAATTGTTACACCTGGTAGAGCAGAACGCTGATCATTTTATTAAAAATGAAAGACTTTAGACAGTTTTTCAACTCTCAGTAATGCCATAGTGATCGTTTGATATATGGACCTGCAGCGGAGTTTAGACCCAGACAGGCTAGTGAGGTCAGACTGAACAACCGGATAGTTCTATGCCGTGCACGTGTACACGTTGACAACCGTAACCATGGCCGCCGAGGGTATATAAATGCTGCACAAGGTTCCAAACGTCCGTTTACACTTGCTCGTGGACTTGTTTCGACCTGCTCCAACCTCAGCCTGTGGAAAGCTAAGTTTTGCAAACTATTTCACTAAAAGCGGATATAACTTGAGAGCAGAACAAGTACTTCATCGTTTGTACTTGTTTTTGTTTTTCAAGTTTGAAGATGGCTCGCCGTGGACCCGGACTCCCCGACTGTCACCTGGACTTCGCTGCAGGTAAGTGTGAAAATTTCTTTAAATGTAAATTACTGTAATAATTTAACAAGTTCCAGTGTGAATATCAAGTTTTAACGTGATCAAATATGTGTATTCAAGATTGTTTCCCGTAAATTGTTTGTATGTTTTAAATTTTCCGGGAGAGGTGTAGAAATTATTAACGACTGGTGTATGAATATGAAAAAAAGGTGTTACTTTGACTTGAAGGCTTCAAATTTGACACTTTTCTTTAAAATGAAATGGTTAAAAATAGCTTAATGGACTAAAATTTGTAAAATGCCCAAAAATCAGTTTCTGTGGTAACGGCATCTTCAAGATGTCACGGGTCAGAACACGCAGGCGTAAACACACAGATCCAGGTCCCCTCCTGACATCCTTTTCTTCTCCGGATCAAAGGCTTTATTGACATAAACTATATTTTTTCTCTGCTGCAAAACACAAAGATAAAAAAATACAAATAAAATAATATCAAAAGAATATGAAAACAGTAGTAATAATGGCATTAAGACCTATCTTCTGTTACGGTAATGCTTTTAACCTTATTAGATAGCAGAGAGAGATATTGTACACAGGGATATTTACACAGTGATAGCATGTTTACCACAGATTAGATGTACCTGTCCTTATGGCAGATACAGTCCTTGTGCACATTTCTAAAAATGTGGATTCTGGGTTAAGAGTTTCTGTTTGTTTGTTTTTCACTTGACCATCATTTTCAGACATACCTGCAGAGCTTTGTGTGTGCAATTTTTACTCTTGCCAAGGAGGTTGTGTTTTTATTTTTAAAAAAAACAAATAAAAAAAAAACAATATATATATATATATATATATATATATATATATATATATATATATATATATATATATATATATATATATATATATATATATATATATATATATATATATATATATATATGTGTGTGTGTGTTTTGTTTGCTTTTTATATTTAGGACATGCGATTGGTACATGTGGTCTAAATGTTACATTATGGTTTGCATCCACATATTTAACCTATGAGCTTTTTTCAAAATGTGTGACATCGTGAATTGTAAATAAAACAGGAGAATGAGCTGCATGGTTAGTTATAAATGTACTGTAGTATATTTATATAATAAGTTACTCATGTCCGGCTATTTACAAATCAATACCTATTATCCATTACCTATTCCAACATAGTGTTTGCATAAAGGCTTACAAAGAACAAATAAAACAAATTGAATGTACACAAAATACAGTGACATATATAGTGTCAATATAGTGTCACCTTAAAAGTACACAGAGTGAGCTGCCTTGGTGGAGGTTTGGTGGTCTTCTATTAAAAAACTTGACTTAAAGATTGAACAAGTAGAAGTGTCATTCAGTCTGGCATAAAATGCTTTTCTCTCATCCTCTGCTCAAACTAACAGATGTAGGTCTGTTGCTTTAACACTGGGTGTCTATTACATTCCTAATGTTATTTTAAAAATTGTTTCCTCACAGGGCGTCTTGACTATGTGGTTGAACGCCCTGCAGAAGAAGGCCTTCCTGAAGTCATCAGGATCCTGGATGACAGTCTCCAGAGCACCACCTCTTCTGGTGAAGCTCAGGACACTGATACCCAGCGTATCAGCGAAGGTGAGTATGGTGAGTATTTTATCCCTCTCTCATCCTCACCCTTATCTCATGAAGCACCAGATGCTGATGACAGTGAACAGCAAGGTGAGTATGGTAGGTATTTTATCCCTTTCTCACCCTCACCCTCTTCTCATGAAGCACCAGATGCTGATGACGGTGAACAGCAAGGTGAGTATGGTGAGTACCCCCCCTACCTACCTATAGACGATGAAGAGGTGAGTGAACAGACTGACAATTCATCTGACTGGAACGACTCAGAAGAGTGGGGGGATTGGCTTAGCGATGACTCTGGGTATGACACCATGGATGAGAGAGATGATTCCCCTCTCATCCGGGAGCACCCTCCAGAGCCGTTTTGGCACGATTGGCAACGTCCTATTGCTCCAGGTGCTGCCCCCATCCCCATGCCGCCTTTCGGCCAGGCCAATGCCCCATTCTTCCCTCGAGTTGTTGCCCAGGTTGGTGATCCGCCAGCTGCTCCTCCCCCAGCTGCTCCTCCCCCAGCTGCTCCCTCTGCTGCTCCTCCCCCAGCTGCTCCCTCTGCTGCTCCTTCCTCAGCTGCTCCCTCTGCTGCTTCTTCCTCAGCTGCTCCCTCTGCTGCTTCTTCCTCAGCTGCTCCCTCTGCTGCTCCTTCCTCAGCTGCTCTCTCTGCTGCTCCCTCCTCAGCTGCTTCCTCTGCTGCTCCCTCTGCTGCTCCTTCCTCAGCCGCTCCCTCTGCTGCTCCTTTCTCAGCTGCTCTGTCATCTGCTTCCTCAGCTGATCTCTCTACTGCTCCTTCCTCAGAAAAGAGAAGCAGAGAAGACATCTGCACCGAAGAGGTAAGTGCAAAGAGGTGCAAGGTGAGTGACCAGTTTGATGCCCCTTCAACATCCTCAGGTAGTTTTGGAGTCAGACGTTTCTGGGAGAGGCCTTTTAACCTTTCCATGGATGACAGTGACTCTGATTAGTTTATGTTAGAACGTGTTTTTAAACTTTGCCTTTGTGTTTTTGTTTTTACAGATATATGAACATGTGACTCGCACATGTGAAATGTATTTCTTTTTTTCTTGATATGTGACATTAATATTAATATTACATTGTGAATTAAAGGTCGTTTTTTAGTTGTTATTACTTCCAGTTACGTCCAAGATGGAGCAAACACCCCACCCAGAAGACAGCCTTACCCCGACCAACCCGATGAGAAGGATGGATGACCAAGTGAAAAACGGGAGAGTGGTGCTGTGTTCCAACTATGTAAGTTATCACCTCACATTGACAACAAACTGTATTGAAGACAAAATTCTTCCAATAGTTGGTATAAATCATCATCCTATGTCAGCAGCACTGTAGGTTTAGCTTTATTTATATTTTTCATGTGTATACGTTGGGTTTAAAATTGCTTTTTAACAACATACTGCAGCTACCAACAATGAAAATGCTGTTTTGTGTTAAAATGACGTCTTTCTTGTGTTATTGCTTTGCAGGGCAGCTGAGAGTGGACAGAGCTGCACAGAGGACCAAAGATCCACTCTCAGCACTTCATACCTGACTGGCCACAGCACCAACCCTCCTCACCCTGGGTGAGGAGGGTCCTGACCCCGCCTGCACAGAGGGAGTTGTGAACATGCACTTCTGTGTTGGTGGGTTTAGGATCCTCCTCACACTCACACTGATGAAGACTGTCACTGGAAGATGTCTCCATTGCATCAGCAGGACGTAAGCATTTGTAAAATATTACAGTTTGTGATGTTTTGTACATATTTTTATTGCATCATTTAAAACTATGAGATATAAAATAAACCAATTTTCATAAAATTTTCTGTGTATTTAGTTGTTTTCTTAATAAGTTCTTTGGAACATCATTGCAACCTGTCAGCTTTTTATTGAGGATTTAGAAAGTTGCTGGTGGCCCGAGTGTGTAGAGTGGGGTGTTGTTTTTGTCACATGGTGAAAGTGACCTCATGGGGAGCAAAGAGAACAACTGAACAATTTGGGGATTCACAGACTTTCGTAATCGCTAAAAACAATTAATAAAAATTGTTCTGTGTGAACTAAAAGCTCAAATATAAACCATCCTGACACTGACACAAATGATCTGCTGTTTATAAGCAGGACAGTGTTTTCATGAGCCTGGATGAAGCTAATTTGCATGAGTTTAACCTCCTGGTCAAAAACTTGCATGACTCTGATATCACTCCAACTTTCTTCTGTTTATTTATTCATTTTTGCTAATTGTAGTAGATTAATATGTTCACCAACTGATTGTTGGCCTGAATGTTTGAATGTTTGCAGTTTCAGGTCCTACTGATCAGTTTTAAGTATTGTAGAAAGTGAGCAGCAATTGAATCAAGTCCTGGGATGAAATGGGACAAAAGGGTAATGTGATGGCCACATTAGTTCCCTTCCCTCGTTTAACAATGTGTAAGCAGACTGCTTTAACCTGCAATTTACTGCATGTTGTTAGGCTGCATGGTACAACCACAGTCTGCTAACCACCCGTGGTGATCGAAGGTTTTGAGGTCTTGCTTGAGCTACTGATGAAGTTTTATCAAAGCTTGTTAAGTTTCCCAACCACATTTTATCCTGATGGTCCAAGGCTTACATCTTTATGCTCACAGACGTACTTCTGTAATTAATCAGTGACCGATTTATTACTTTAAGTTACAGTGTGATGGGCATTAATGAACATAAATCAGATTTAACTGGATTATGTGTTTAGGTCAAGAGACACAGACCTTCATCTTTAAGAGGCTCTTCTTGAATATCTAATCACGATGTTTGCCATGCAAGTACACTGGACGGTTGTTTTTAACACAATCATTTGATGATTCTGATGAAATGAAGTATTGTTTCAATGAGCTGTGGCACCATTCTTGCTTTAGCAGTGAAAGGAGTCAGGTAGGGCTCCATCAGGAAGAGGGCCCCAGAGATCCTATCCCCCCGCCCACTTCCCTGGGGCTTGAACATCAGTGGATTTCCACTTAAGCAAAGCCTCATCAAGTTCCTGCAAACAGCACCACACACACACACTATCATGTACAGAGTGTGGATGCTGTGTCTAAGACCACGATCATTGTGTTCCCACCATCTGGTGCAAGCTTCATCTGTTTCACTGTGTTCTCCTAAAGGCCAAGACAGCAGGACAGTGAAATCAATCTCACTTATAGGTGCCAGAAATCAGTTGATGTGAGATTAATGGTGGTAATCAGGTTATGCATTTGTTGTCTTCTCAGCAGGTGGGAAACATCTCTCTTTATTTGTTTATGTACATGTGTATCAGAAATCTATTTTCCTGTACAGCTCAGGTTTAAGGCACAATGTTTATCTAATCTAATGAAGATCAGTGAAAATACTGACATTAGTGACGTTAACCCTTGACTAAGAGTTTCTTAGTCAATTGTTAATGGGAAACACATTTCCACACCACCATCTTCTAAGCTGTGATGCTACATGTGCAGCAGCAAACGTCCAATTAGTACCGATCAGAAGGTTGGAGGTTCGATCGCTGCCTGATCTGATCTGTATCTCAAAGTATCCTTGGACACGATACTGAACCCCAAACTGCTCTTTCACGTGTCCATCAGAGTATGAATGTTAGATAGAAAGAACTTAGGTACAGAAAAGTGCTTGTATGAATGGGTGAATGAGGTGTATAAAGTACTTTGAGTGCTTGAGTAGAAAAGTGCTATTTAAGAACAAGGATGTGCAAGAATTTGCTAGACACGCTCTTCTTTTTCCAAAACTAAAAATGTTATTTCAAATTTGGCAGCCTGTGTGTCAAAGAGACTGAAGAGTAACTAAAGGGCAAAGTCCAGGAATACAGCCAAACTCAGGAGATCAGTTAGGAGCACAACTGAGCAAAGGTGATTCAAAAAAATGGAGAGAAACTCTGCCATGCAGTGCCATGCTGAGCAGACTGGTTTACAGCCACAAGAGAGACTCAGCGTTCACAGATCATAAAATCTTCAGGGAGCAAAGCTCTCAGAGAAGCTATAATGCAATCCACAGATAGAATACAGTCAATAAGCTCCAAGTGAAATGTTAAACAGTGCATGGATAGCTTTTTGTTCAGCTTTTTCTTCGTATCCTTTTTCCCCCTTTCTAAAGTCTCTTCAGAGGCTTTGCAGTTTGTCAAACAGCAGCTGGTAAAAAGGCTTTTGCAGTGAGGCAGGGAGCCTGTTCAAACCAGATTATGCTTGATTTGATGACTGCAGAGAACTTGGGGCTGACAGCTCAGATTAGGATCGGTTCTCCCTTGAAAAGGCATTAGTGTGTTCTGTCATGGCAGGATTTCTGTTCAATGTGCAGGTAGATTGAAATCAAAGGGCACCAAAGACACCCAAACCTGAGGGATCATTACGTGACACCCAAAGCATCTGAGCAGTCTTATTCCTTCATCTGTACCAAATTACTCAGATTCACAGACGTCGTGCACAGCAGACCTGCAATACAACAATGAATAACAGGAGTTACGCCTGCGTTTGACAGGTCAAAATGTCACAGGGAGCAGTTCAGTTAAGTTTCATTCCCCTCCAGAAATCACTTCATGCATGATTATCAGGAACCTTTGAGTAATGACAGCACTTAAGTGAGTGTTTCCTTACCATGTTCCACTTTGTCACCAAGTTTTAGGATGAGAACGTTTTTTTCTATTTCTGTTGTGTTTTATTCAACTTTTAATAAAACACAACTTTTATTCATCCGTCAATAGAAAAAACTTTTGCAGTTTCAGTATTCAGGGACACCATATTATCATTATCTTTAAAACTGCATTTGAAACTTAATGCTGAGTTTTTACTTTCTGCAGTTGAAGTTATCTAAAGAAACTGTGTGTGGGTGCAGCTGAAAAAACGTCTTTTGGCAAATAACACAGAAATTCTGAAATCCTCTACTGCTTATATCAAAGAGAATAAAAGAAACCAAAGCTAAACTCTAAAAGATTATTTATTTCAGCTTGTTTACAGTTATCCACACCTCACAGCTTTTTATGGGTTGATAGTTTTCCTGATCCAATCTGCATACTCAGGATCACAGAGGTCCATGAAGGCAGCCGGTGCTCTGCATACAAAGTCTGGATCTCCCACAAAAGAAGAGACCCCATAAATCCTGCCATTATGAACCACTCCTCCACCAGAGTCTCCCTGCAAGACAGAAATACAGTTTCCCAGTTTTATAAAATCTTTCTGTATTTTGTATGTTTAATAAATGCAGCTGTGAGCTGAGGGATCATGCAAACTCACTCGACATATATCTTTCCCAGGACTTTGTCCACAGAACCAGTGCTGATAGCTCCTGACTCGGTGGACCTCGGGGAATTTTTTCAGTAAAATATCATTGAGCTCTGTACAGCTGACAACCTCAGTCTCTGCACAGTGAAGAGAGGGTGATTCACCAGGTTCTAGAAAAAAGGGACAATTAGTTCAGCTTAAAGCACTTTTTAAAAAATGATGCAGATTTGTATTTTATGCAGAAATGCAGCAGAAAGAAATAAAATGGTCTGAGCTCACAGGAAAAGCTTGTTTTTACTTTGAACACATTAGAAATGAAGAAAAATACAATTTCAGTACAAATATCTGCAACATCTCTTTACTAATAAAGTAACAGTTTGGATGGTTTGTTTTCTTTTTTCTTAATACAACAAATTTGTTAAAAATCATCTTCCTTCTTTTCTCATTAGCTAGTCCAGTGGTGGCACCATAACCTGCGACCTCAACTCTGGAATGACACAAGAAGTGTTTGGACACTTTTCTCTCCTTTTTTTGTCAGTTACATACAAATACATATATTGATTGTTTTGCACGTTAACTTTGAAATGTTGCCCTGAGGCCTGTACTATGAAGCAGGATCTCATCTCTCCAGGTAACTTCAGAGTTCTATATGAAGGATTTTGACTTCTTACCAGAGAAAATTGTAAGAGTAACCCTGACCTGCTGTTATATTAGTTATGTCCTTTATAGAGTTTTAGTCACCACTTTATCATCACGCACCACACCTGGCTAGCATGCTTGCACTGTGCTTGCTCAACGCATTGGGAAACCATTCAAGCTCACTGCAGCACATGCTACTTCCTGTTTTAAAGGGCCTTGTAGCAGCCCTTGTTACATGCGTGGGCACGGAGCGTGAAGCAGAAAGCACAGCTTAAAAGAGACGTTGATATACCCGGCGGCGTGACACTGACTGGTGTTTTACGTTTTCTCAAGCCAGCTAACACAAAGTAAGCCAAGCCTTGTTGAATTTTCTTTGTACTATATCCCTCTGGTTAAGTTCAAGCTTAGAGATCATTTGTCCAGAAAAGCAGCATCACCATTCCTGGAAGATCCCTTGAAACTTTCAACTTTAGACCCTCCTACTGTACTACATGGTCAGTGGGAGGGGCTAAAATTCTTCAATAGCATTTTTTCATAGACATTTTTCAGTTTGCAGCCTATGTTTAAATTCTGTTGTTATATTAAGTTTTATTTTCTCTTACACTAATAAACAGCAGAAAGTTTGTAGCTGACAGAATAAAAGCTGAAACTGTCTTTCAAACATTAATTAAATGAAATACTTGATTAATGATCCATCAGATTCTCCTGTGTAATGATAGGTCGTGATGTCAGTCAGGATTTTTGCTGTCTTTCTTGCTTGTCTCCAAATGGGCTAGACTTTATTGATATAGATTTCATCCAGTCTTATTGAACAAAGCATCTGAAGTGCTTGCGCTTTTACTACTAAGCTACCCTACAGCAATTTTACACACACACACACACACACACACACACACACACACACACACACACACACACACACACACACACACACACACACACACACAACACTGATTTTTCTGCAGCAGCTGTTACCTTCAGTCTGTATTATGCATTTAAACCCTTCATATTTTTCTAATATTACAGTTTTATCTTCCTTTTTAAAACCTGCATTGCCAGTATAGTTTATCCACATCCGTTAGGATTGAAAGCCCTGGTTAACTTGATAACCAGGGCTTTGAATTGATAAGCAGCTTCCTGTGAGTACTTATCCTGATTCCCACTGTTGGGATAAGATAAAGGAAATATATTCTACATATGCTGAACTCACTTCACAGCACAGAGCTCAGGTCAAGAAGAAACTTTAAGAAAAAAAACTTCAAAGCAACAAAACTTTGAGCCACAGGAACATAAATGTATCATTTGAATCTAAAACTGAAGTTAGCACGACGTGTCAGTATCTGTCAGAACACATGAACCTGAAGCAGAAACATCCACAACTCGCCTTTTAGGAGGTTCATCACAGTCAGGTAGTTTTATAGGTTGGATATCAGAGCTGCTAGTAGCTGCAGCAGCATGATGTCATGAACTCTGCCTGTGCTGGTGTCTTTGTCTGTATAGATCTCAGCTTCTGCTGTTATCTGCACTTCTTGTTCGGACCCCCTTGATGCACACTTAGATTTGCAAACATGGTCCTGCATGTGCACAGCAAACATAAAACATGATTACTGATGGTCACCATATTCTATTTCTCATCTTGTCTGAATGTATTTTACTTTTTACTGAATAGCAAAAACAAGTTTTAGTTGCTGCTCTGATCTCCTCACCCTCCTGGCTTCAGACGGTGAGCTGCAGTCAGAATCCAGCGGTCGCTGATCAAAGAGCCTCCACACAAGCTGGAAGGTCCATGTGGATAAACTGCTCTGAGCTGTACATGATACTGTCGCTCACATTCATCACCTCCAATGACTCTCTTTTGCAGAGCGACCTCTGTGTTAGCCGTCACACCTGAAAGAGGAATCCCCCGCCCCACCAGGTCACTGCCAGTTTTTCTTTGTACCTGTAAAATATCTGCTCTCAGAAGTAAGGCAGAACCACGCAGTGAACACCAGAGCCATTAAATATAGATACTGTAGCTGAACACTCGCTGATACACAGAGAAAAGAGAAGAGGCACCACACATAGTGTTGCTGCCATTCACTCTCTAATGACTGCATTTCAGTTTGAATATTGGACACTGCATAGTCACATAGTGTCATTATGAAGCTTTATCAACTGCAAAGCTGCAAAGCTCCACACATTTATGCAAAGTTACTTATCGTCTCTTTTGGCTTTCATAAAGTGACAGAAGGGAAATGAAGGTAAAATGTTTCTATAGAGAAAGTGCTTCACAATAATAATCAATAAAAATAAATACAAACATTAAAAGACAATAATAATATCCACTACCTAAAATTAAGCCTGTACAAATAAGTAGAGCTGCTCTTTCAAATATTCAGACCGCAGAGATCAAATGTAATATTAGTGCATTCCATAGATTATCAGCCAACAGCCTTGAAGACACACTTAGTCTCTTTTGGTTTTCAGCCTAGAACGAGGAACCACCAGCAGGTTTCTGTCAGAAGACCTCAGTGACCTGCACCTTATAGATGGAAGCAAATGAAGTTTGATCTCAGCTTCATGCTCTTGTTCTGCTCGTGCTCTGATTTGAATTACATGTTCTACACGCTTCACTGTATCTCACTGTCAGTTTGTCAATTTGTGACATTAATTCAGAGGAATGTGGTGTAAACCAATGATTTATAAACCTAAAACAGCTCATGATCACTAACCAATGCTAACTTTGAGAAGCAATGCAGAACATATTGTGCCCTCTGTGTGGCTAATGGAGCTCTTAAGAGTAGAAGAGCAAAACAAAAGAAAAAAAACAACCTCACTCACGAGTCTGCGACTGCGTGCTGACAGAGAGCGAGTGGGTTACCTCTGTGTGACTTCAAGCAGCAGAGGGTAAGGCTCTGACTGTGGTCTGCATATATGTGCCGAGCAGCAATTCAGAATACCCACCGTGCACAGTTTCTGTGAGGTTTGGCATAACTCGATGCATTGAATCATTTTCATATTATACAGACAGAATTATGCAGTAAGAACCAGCAGTTAAATATAGAAACCTTTGTTGAATACTCACTGATACACAGAGGCAAGAGAAGAGGCAGCAGACACAGTGTTCCTGCCATTCACCCTCTAACAACTGCCTTTCTGTCTGAATGGTGACCATTGTATAGTCACCAGTGTCATGATGAAGCCTTATCATGCTGCATGAAAAGCTGCAATACTCCACACATTGATGCAAAGTTACTCATCAGCAGTTTTTGCTTTTGCCTTTCATAAAGTGCTGGGAGGGAAATGAAGCTGAGAAATGAAACTTTGAGTATTGTGTAAACCGTCGATTTTATAGAAGATCTACAGTATGAACTGACCATAAATGTACTTTGGTCAAGACCTGAATTAAATTTCATCCAAAGGCTTGTGGCTCAAATTTGAGCAGGGCCTGACAGCTTCAGTAGAAAGACGCTGAGGGTCCTGTCACTGTTGTTGATGTCTCTGTCCTGAAAGATCACAGACTGCCCTGTGATTTGTGGTGTTTCTTGTGGACTCGTAAAAGGATTTATTTACTTAGGATTTATTTACACTGAGGGTTACACACACTTTGCCAGGTACACCTGTTCACCTGCTCGGTAAACACAAATATCTAGTGAACCAATCAGACGTCAGCAAATTAAAGTATTTAAGCATACAGACATGTTCATGATGACCTGCTGAAGGTCAAAGCAAGTATCAGAATGGGGGAAAGAGATTGCGTGGTTGTTGGTGCCAGATGGGCTGGTCTGAGTATTTCAGAAACTGCTCATCCAATGAGCTCACAAAATTACCTCCACAGTTTACAGACTGTAGTGGCAATCCAACCAGCAAAAGGCCACCTGAGGGAATTTGAAGTATTTCCAACTCATCCTGGTGATGAGGTCAAACACAACCACTACTTTTAACACTTTATCAATTATTTACCAAATTAAAAAACAACATGTGGTAACTTATTTTTCATTTTGCTGCATACAAGTTGAATCCAACAAAGTCACATGACCTTTTATCATCCTTGAACTTATTTCTAGTACAACATTTAATATAAACACTGTACTTTTATTCAAAAAATAATTATTAAAAACACTCCTTTTAATACGTTAAAATCAGCCAAACTTTTATTTTAAAATATAAATAAAGTATATCAGCCAACATACTGGTCACTGTTCTGCTGAACAACACACATATTACCAATATTGTACCCGGTGTTATTTAATAATAGTTAAATATTTTCAAAATTAAAGTTCATATTTTTATTTGTCACACAATCAAAAACTTTATTAACCTTACAATAAAACAAAGTCTCAGATTTAATTATTCTGAAACTAAGTTTAAGCTTCTCATAACTTTGTATTGCAAGTTACATTACTGATATAATAAATATAAAATGGTTTTATTGTTCATCCACAAGTGCAGTCTCTGGCTCAAATAACACAGAAGCTTGGTGTGTTCTAATATCTTTAAGGATGGTTTGTTTGTCAGTCCAGGCAGTGTTTCACTTTTTGTGGAAAAACTTGCGATACATTGAGTATATTCAGTATATCGCACAGCCCTGCTGTGAACCCCTCCAGTGTGAGCTGGAGGCCGCTGAGTGATGGCCAACCAAGCCCGATAGAACTCCGCCTTCAGTTTAATGGCTCCTTTCTGGGAGGTTACCACCACGACAGGCACCAAGCACCTTGCTGCCACAGCTCCTTGCAGCAGGCTCAGCTATGGAGGAGCAGAACATTGTCCATTCTGACTCAGTGTCCAAAGCCTCCCTCAGAATGCTGTCGAACTGGCAGTTAAAGGGGTGTCCAGCATCCTCCCCCACCACCTGACCCAACTCACCATCAGGTGACCATCAGTTCATAGCTCAGCTCTGTTCTTCACCTGAGTGTCCATAAGATACAGTTGAAGAACCCAAGCTGTTTGTTGAGGTCAGTATCTCTCAAGTAAAGTAAAAGCAAGTGTCTTTAAACAAAAGCTAAACTCCAGATATTTTCTATTTTGAGCTTAAGATGATTCGATCGGTTAATTAAGTCCATTTGAGTTCATTTGTGGCACACTTGTGGATGCATGTAAAACCACACCCCCAAACACAGAGCCTCTTTCTTTGACATCATAGGAAAATCAACCAAGACATCAGGAAATGAATTGTAGACTCCACAAGTGTGGCTCATCTTTAGGTGCAATTTTCAGATGCCTGAAGGTCCCACATTCATCCATTCAGACAATAATACGAGAGAATAAAAAGTACAGGAACGTACAACCATCATACCGCTCAGGAAGGAGACCTACAAACCTGACCCAGCTACACCAGTTCTGTCAAGAGCAGTGGGCCAAGATTCCAGCAAACTGTTGCAGAAAGCTGGTGTAAGGACACCTGAAGCGTGTGGCCCAAGTGAAACAGTTTTGGGGCAATTTTACCAAATAATAAGGAAGTGTATGCATACTTCTGACTCTGATGAAAGTTAAAGAAACAAAAAACAAACAAACTGCTCTCTCTTTATTTTGAATGTGTAAACAGAATCCGCAAAAAGATGTAAACACAAAGCGCGGCTCATTCACCCGGACATGCCGTCAGGTGCTGAAAGCAGACGTCCAAAGCGAAATAGTCAATTCACTTTGGGCACGTCATTGTCAAGCAGGACGATTAACCCTAACCCTATGAAATAAGAAGTTATCTATAAGGTTATAATTAAACTGCTACGCAGATAAGCTACACAAAAACACCACTATGTGTTGGAACAGGAAGTGATACTCTACCGCAGAGAGAGCGAACACCAGCTGGATGGCGCTGTAGTCTGCACTATAGCTTTGTATTATTTATTCATTAATGAAAAAGCACACACATTGCAGCTCTTCCTGTTTGCTTACTGGATCTAGAACACCATTTAGATCATAACAGCTCCTGATCAGGATGAATTTCATTTTCAAATCAAATTTCATGTCCCAGTTTCACAATTTTGTAACATAATATTTCAAAGCTTGCTTATGGGCTTGTTTGGAGCAGACCAACAGTCAGGCTCGTCGTCACCCTTACTGTCAGACTCTGAATTGTTCTGCTATATCTCACCTGGCTGAGTGGGGACACACGTACTAAAGGTTAGAGTTCCCACTGCAGGAGCTTGGGTGTGAGTCTGCCGCACAGGTGTAGGTGCTTGAAAAGTAACAATGTTGGAACTGTGTGCTGGAATGACAGACAATAGAAGAACACACACATGCAGGCACACCTTCAGAGTACTCTCTAAGGAGACCCAAACTACTTATGCACCACTCAGCATATCTCACACTGTGAACATGACATTTGCTTCAGCCATGTTCATGAAGCCCATTCTCACTATGCCTTGGGTTGAACTGCATTTTTGCCTTAGTTATTGCTAAGGAGGAAGGTGAAATGCACTGGCTGACGGTCGTAAAGTGACTGCCTCGTTCAGTTAAAAAGTCTGGTCTGAACATGGACTGTTAGTCAGTGGCCCCTCCATTTTTACTTACAGCTATTCACAGAGGCAGAAAGACGAGAGAGCAAAGCAAAGTGCCTGCTATGTTCGTATGAATCTCTATTTTTGAACACTTTGTTTGCATTTCTGAATCAGAATTAAATGTCTAAACAAACACAGCATTTTAAAATTGCTTTGTGTAAAATATGTGACACTGTGATTGCACTATCCCTGTACTTTGTTATACAGTACTTCTTACCGCCAATTTGTCTTGAGGACTCAAATTTAAGTGCACAAAAAGTAAAAAATGAACCTATGTTAATGGCACTTGTTTAAAAAGCATAAAGTGATGGTTTTCCAAAGCTGCTGCTATGAGTAATGGCTCCAGAGATTCAGGTGCTTAGCTGTTTGTTCATTTGTGCACTCCCCGCAAAGGTATTAACAACTGATTAGTGTAATGGGAAATTTTAAGACTGTGTGAAGCTGACCTGACTCAGTGAAAGGCTCCATGTTTTGTCATTCTGTCATTTGTCATGCACTCAGAAAATATTTATGCTCAAAATGCTGATTTTAATTTAATTACATGTCAACTTTCTGTGTCTTTGTTTTTTTAAGTCCATGAAAAAAGTTTAATGGAATCTGGCCAAAAGAAATGTACTTGATTGGTATGTATTCAATTTATTATGAGCATATCTTCCTAATAATTTGAATAAATAAACAGATTTTATTTATTTCAGTTGAATTAAAGTATTGTTTTGTGTTATGAGGGCAAAGAATAATCTTTCAGGTATACCACACGCTCATGCATCAGTTATCTTTCGCACACAGCGTTCTGACCGTATTGTGTGATCGTGGCAGTGATGTGTAAATATTGGAGGTGCTTTGTAAAAAAGCACATGGACCTGCTGGTAATTTGAACCAATGCAAAGTCAAATTAAAGTCGCAGAGAAAACCTGATTTATTTCAGATTTCCACAACATTTGCGCTCAGCTACGAGAGAGGATAATACAGGATGTGATTAAGCCGAGCATAACCATTATAATATGATGTATATATAAAACATCTAAAACTGTTTCTAGAACTAGGGTTGTGGTTTCTATTGGTTAAGAGAGTTGCTAATACGTCGTGTCTGCAGGGTCCTCGAAATTCCAACAAAAAACAGAAGGAAAGAAAAAAAAAGAAACACGGGCGCGTGTGTGCGCGCGTGGGTATTGTAGGTGGAGGCTGTTCTTACAAACCCCCTCAGCTCTCAGAGCTCTGAGACAGTCTCCGCTGTTCACGGCTCCGAGTGAGTCTGTTCTCAGCTGAAGCGCAGACCGGTGAAACACAGTGAGCGGATAGTTGTAAGTATTTTTTTCCCTTCGTCATGTCTTTAGTCTCTGTTTAGAGTGTGCAGGACAGCCTTTTTAATCCACACTGCCGCTAACACAAGCCTGTGAAAATGAAGCGTTGTTAAGTTTGTCTTACTTAGTAACATAAACTTGATGGCTCGTCCAAACAAAAGCAGCCATTGCCGTCAGCTGGATACATTTTTATTTGCAGAATTCACCTGTGATAGCGGACAGCACACAGCCATAAACTCGTGCTTACATGTAAATACATCAGGTGAAGGTGGCTGGTGTCGTGTTTAGGTTCACTTCAGCAGTCTGTGCTTTGTGTGTTGCTCGTGTCTTTCTGTTTTGTCCTAGTTGTTGCTGTGTATTGGTGGGATTTATTTTAATCTCTAATACTCTTTATTAATGTGAGATATATTTCGCGCCGTGTCTCTGGAGGTGCAGCAAGCCAAAAACATTATCAGTCACGGTGCTCATCTGTCTGCTGCTGATACAGAACTCCTGGAATTACTGTAAAAATGAGGATTTTTGTGTATGTGGCTTTTAAAAACGATACAGGTGGAAGTGGAGGCCTTGATTTGCTCTAAAGGGTCACACATACAAAAAGGGGACTGGAATAGAAATTGAACTCAAACTAAAAACAAAAAATGCAGAATTAAGAGGAATAGGAGTCACGAGAGAAGAGATGAGGAGAAACCAAGTGAGATGAAGAAGGGTGACATGCAGTGTAGGAGATAGAAGAAGAGATGAGGGGAAAACAACAACAGGGTAGAGAGGAAATAAAAGAAAGAGGAAAGAAGAGGAAGGAATATGAAATCTGCTCCACTATCACTGATAAGGTTTAGAACACTGTTATTGAAGCCCTGCTGCTTGAATTAATGGACTGCTGTGAAACAGGTAAAAAAAATAATTAACCTCTACGTGACCCTTTGTTTTCTCTTTCTTTCACTGTCCGAGGAAACAGAGCTTTTAATTTAATTGGTCACCACTCTTTAGCTTTTAAAGCTTTTCATTCTCGTCTGTTCACCTGTGGTACGTTTTTTTTTTCTCTCATAAACTGCATGTGTCCTGCACGCTGTGTAGGAAGAGGATAAAAGTGTTGCTGATATTGGTTTTAGCAGAACTGTGGCAATAATAATAATAATGGATACTTTATTGATCCCCATGGGGAAATTACTTGTTTTTCTCTGCATTTGACCCATTCACTCAGTGAAGCAGTGGGCAGCCCACTAAGCAGGCGCCCGGGGAGCAGTGTGTAGGGACGGTACCTTGCTCAGGGGTACCTCAGGGTAGCCGTTAAGTGGATTCGAACCGCCGACCTTCCGATCATGGGGCGACCACTTTACCTACTGAGCTATCCCTGCCCCTAATGCATGTAAGCATTAATGCACCCCCCACAAATTCCTGTATACCTTCCCAAAAATCTACCCTCCACAAGCAGTGTGACACTGTGGGTGCTGCAGAGTCTCCTGTGTTTTTTAACTTCAGTCACTGCCTTAGGGCCAAATGACTCATGTGTGCACACGAACACCTCCCTGCGTGTTTATCTATCCATAGATAAGTCCTTCCATATGTGTCGTTCGGAAAAACTGAAATACAACCAAAACCATTCTGTGACCATGTTTGCATTTGCAGATCTTTGATCCACATGACATGCTTGTAAGATTATTGATCACACTCTGTGCAATCTGTGAGCACTTGTCAGCTTTGTAATAAAAAGTGTGGAGGCGGGCAGCGGTGTGGAGGTGACTGGATCCAGTCCAAATCTGTTAATTAAACCGCAACAGAGGAAGTAGATTCCCTGAGGGAGTAGGACTAATGGATAGCCAATTAGCTGATGGTGTATCTCTGCTCAATCTATGCTCTCCTGCTTCGAGTGAAATTGCTTTAAAAAAAAAAAAGAACATTACTGTGTATTACATGTAAGTGTACACACATCATAAACCCACTATTTTCCCCAAAGAAATATCACAAATGAATATTTATAGTCCAAATATTTGCCTTGCTGAAAGCATATGTGTTTTTGTGAAAATACAAGCTTAGGATCTTTGTACTTTGGGCTAAAGTAACTCACAAATGTTTACTGGTCTATCTTGCAAAGATGGGGCTATTTTTAGTAACTGTAGATATTGAATAGGCTAAATTTAGTAAACAAAAAGTACAATATTTCACACTGATAATATTATCACTATTTAAATGTTACCTAAAGTCAAACACTCTACATAAAATTTGGACCCAATCACAACAAGAGCACATACTCTTTTGTGGACTACTGCTTTGAAGCTTCAAGTTTGGCATTTTGGCTGTCACCATTGTTTTTCTTTGGAAGTAAACAATGGCCATATTTGGATGAGAGGCTGTAGTGCTAGCAGCTAGTTAGCAGCTAATGTGGTTTATCTTGATTAGCAACTTGCATACATAGACTGAAGCATATTCATACAGTATTACAATTTAAGTCACAGACCTTTTTGTGACAGAAGACATATAATTTGCCAGATAAACTCGTTAAAATGGTCCAAAAGAGCACAAACATGTTCAGTGATTTTTAACTAGCTGAGGCGTTACCTAGCATTTGCTAGCAGCTTTAGCGACCCTAACCCTGGAGACTGCTGCCAACCTAGAATGTACTGACTTTGGTAAGCTTTTTTTTAAATGTGTGTGTCATTAACATTATTGTTGTATTTTATTGGCATACAATGCAAATTCACAGATGCAGGAGTGTGTTTCAAGCTCCAGTCTCTAAATGTTTTGTCTACACGAAGTGTACATATACTTAGGTGTGTTCATGTCCAAGCTCAAAGCGTCGCAGCAAGGAATTCAAGTGATGATTTTGTGCAGCATCACCATCGTATGATGATCAGTTGTATCCACAATTATAACTAACATTATAAACCATATGAAATAAATGGACAGATGCACATAAATGTATATAGTTTATGCTGCAATTCCTTGGCACCTTCTTAATGACAGCGTGATAAGTAAGGCTTTGAAATCTATTTTGTGCAGTGAGTGATGGTTACTCTTCCCCATTTCCCATGACCCTTTATGAGATACCCTCTGCAGCCTGGTGGCCACACCACCAACAGTCTTTGCTTTTTCCTGTCCTATTTTTTATATGCTAGGAATAAGGGTGGCAAAAAAAAGAAAAGACCAGACTGACATTAAAAGAAACAATAGAAATGCCCTAAAATGCACTTAGTAAATGTAACAATAATGAGCGGCCCTTTGGGCAATCAGCAGGCATTCACTTCCCCAACGAAACAGTTGCCAGACAGGCGTCTGTGTTAATGGGTACCTTGTGGCCTCTAGATTGCATCAGGAGGTTGTTTGTTCCAAGCTGTGGATTGAACAATTACGAGGTATTACGCAGGTGTCAACAGAGTTTTCAGTGAGGAGGAAACATGTATTTACCACCAGTATCAACCATGTAATCATCACCAGGCCTCTTATAAAGAGAGTCACCATTAATGTTTGTATAAATGCTTTCTAATAATTCAACTATTGAATTTTATTCAAGGACATCTCTTTTCCATCTCTTATGCTCTCTTTTGTCTTTAAGAGAGGTTAATCACACCAGAAATATGAGAGGTTAAAGCCAAATTGATGGTTGTACAACACGTAATGGTGATAGGAAAAAACAAAAACATTAAAAAAAACCCCATGGAAACTGATGTTAAAAGTGTTTATTAAAGCATCGTGCACCAAACCGCTGTCAGCATGAATGTGGATTTTTGAAAGTTTTCAGCTTGTTCCTTTGAAAGACACAACAGCTGAAGCTCACAGCAGGTGCAAGCTATTTTCATTAGCAGAAACCATAACAATAGTATCCAGGGTTATTATGTGCCAAGCAATTGTCGCTTCACCAGCTAATCTCTCAGAACAATACTGCTAGTGTCGCTTTGCAGTTATGAGCAAGCATCATTATGGAAATAACTGAATTTGGGATTCAGTGATGTTGTGGATGAACAGCTGGAATGATCGATATGGGAGTAGAGAAGTGTGTTGTCCTGCAGTGTCAGCCGTGGCATCCAGTTATGAGTACACACACCTTCAGTGAATTCCATCGAGGGACAATAACTGCTGAGGTGGTGCATGACTCAGTATAATAGTCTTTCCTCTGGAAAAGGCTCTGAAAATCTCAAGATGACATCTTGGCTTCAGCTAATTCAAAGGCTAACTGTAAAGCCTATGCTGTAATGTCGTTAAAGTGTGTAGTGAACAAGTGGATAGAAAGGACTGCTGCTTAGACCACCGACAGTTTGAAAGCGTTGCATAATTTTGGTAGGTTATGAACTGCTGCTGTTGCCTCACATTATACTGTACAAATGGACTGATTCTTATATAGCTTTCGCTTTTCTACTCTCCCGGAGTACTCAAAGCGCTCTATACAACATGCCACAATCACCCAATCTCACAAGCACTGTCTCTAAACTGAGTGCTTTCTATCGACATTCACACACATTCATACTCCGATGGATGCATCGAGAGCAACCTGGGGTTAGTATCTTGCCCAAGGATACATGAGCCAGGGATCGAACCACCAACCAGGCCTCTCATTGTACTGCCTCAGCAAATAGGTACAATTTCACCAGTTCATTTGTAAACCCTTTGCTGTCTCACTTAAACAGAGTTTTTTTCTAGACTTTTTTCAGTTTTTTAAATATATTTACATTCAATTTATTAATTTAAAAAAAAAACTGCAAATCAAGGTTTTAAATTAAATTTTTTATTCTTTTTCATTGTGTCACTTTGTAAAATTAATATATATTATATTTTTTATTCAGTCTCATATGTGGCATATGGCATTCACTTATTATTAATAGTTAAATTACTGTAAATGACAACCAGTAAGTTACCATTAAAGTTTAATGATCAGGCAAAATACATATTTCAGTTACACGTGAGATTTTTTTCTATATTTATTTTTTTCAGCACAGCTTCAACGTCATTTAAGTTTTTTCCTGCTTGCACAGAATGATAAGGTTACGAAACCACAGAAGATTACCGTTTCACGCCCTCGATCCAGTCTTGAGTCTTTTCCAAATGTGTTTGATATTCAAATTTGTATGCTTGGCATTTGCTTTTCCCTGCTGCAGCCACAAAATGAGGTAAAAAGTGGGGAAAGTGAACCAGAACACTGAATTAGTAAGCCATATGACTGGATAACCTTGTTTGCCAGAATGATAGAGTAATCCTTGAGATGTGAAATAATAAAAAAGTAAGTACCTTCCTATTTTTAACAAACTTTCTAGCTTCTGTTTCTCCGGATGTCTGCATTAGGAGAGAACAGACTATGCAAAATTTGCCAAAGCAGCAGCTCAATCATATTTTGTGTTGAACCTATTATTTTAAGATTTGCTTTGAAAACTATACATATTCCATTCTATGCCACAAATGGCACATAAATATAGATATGTATAGCAAACAAGTGAACATTTAGAATTGTAATCATCACTTCAGCTAGCATCAGACTTTAAATAACAACCAGTTAACATAAATTTACCCTGAGATCTCTAAGACTATATTATCTTCACTCTGCAGATGCACAGAGGGCAGGTTTTGTGTACACACATGCACAAATGCATTTGTCACACACCTGGCCTCTCACACACAATACTCTTTGTATTTGAATGTAAATGCAAGGACTCTTCAATCAGCAGTCATTCAGACTCTCACTTATCTCGTCAATTTGCTCCATGCAGGGACCTTTAAGCCTTGTCTTGACCTTATGTTACCATAGCAACACCTCCTGGGAGGGTTTTCACAGAGCTGCTCGTGCAATGGCAGACAAGAGAAGTGATGCACTTCAGGAAGAAAAATTGTCAGTCTGCTCTTATTGTGTTTATCAGAGATTAGGGTGGGAGGCAATAGCAAAGGCAAAATGAGGAGAGTGTAGGGGAGTGTGTGTGTGATTAGGTTAGCCTTGCTGACTGTTCACATCTCAGTGGGACATTCAGTGACTATCTAATGTATGGTGTGAGTAAAAAACAAAACAAAAGATACCTGCAACCACTCCAGTTTGTGTTATGGAACCATTAAACTTCTTATTTCCCCTTTTATATATTAATTAACAGATATTCTCGTTATGACAGTGATGTGAAGCCTGTGATATGTTAGAAAATCATTTGTCTTCACTAACCATGGATGTGAATTGCATTACTATAGTTTTTATATGTTCAATTCCATTTTATTATTATAGTGCCAATTCACAGCCACAGTTGCCTCAAGGCGCTTTCTATCACAAGATAAAGATCCTACAATATCATAGAGAAAAACCCAGCAATTCACTGTGAGCAACCACATGGCAACAGAGGGGAGGAAGAACTCATTTTAATAAGAGGCAACATGTGGCAGAACCAGGCTCAGGAAGGGGCAGCCTTGTGCTGTGACTGGCTGCTGAATGAGAGGAAAGAGAAGGAGGAAAAGGGAGCATAGAGAGACAAGGACAGAACTTAAAGGTAATTGTGGATTTTTTTAAGCTTAATAAATGATGCACATACTAGCCACAAGGTTGGATTACAAAGAGAATGCACTCCAAATAGTCACAATGTGTAACCACAGAAAGGTTTTGGTTTCCTACTATTTGTTCATTATCTATCCAAAACTGTTTTTTTAATAAATGTTGGAACCATAAAAACCAGAACGATAATTTTTTTTATATTTTTTATTTAAGGAGACAGGATTTAAGAGTGAACACTGGCTCTTGTGCCTCAGCTGATTTTTAATATTTTGCTGAATCACTTTTACTGCATTACAACATTCTTTTCTTTTGTGTACTCCTGATACGCTTTATTGAAAAGGACTTATTGAGACTTTATACGTCACTCAAGTTCGCTGACTGGAAAAAAAAAAATCAATGACTGAGGCCAGAGAAATAATTGGTGCCTCGATTTAATCTGTTGAACCATTTTAGCTCCGTGTCTTTGTACAGTGTGACACCTGAACGTTGTACAACTCCATATTCACAATCACAGCACTGTTTGTGATACGAAGCCTGTCAAAGGTTAGTCAAGAAGACTGTCTCACGTTTATACCACCCATTCATGTTCCCTCTCACACAGCACCTAGTTTATAAAGGCGACTGACTGATGATGTTCCTCTCTGTGTTTATCATAGTTTCTGTCTCTTATCCAATTTTTTGCACTGTGGTCATTTAAAAAATGTCTAAGCCTCTGCTGCTCTCTGTGGTCATTTCCTTGTCAGATTGATGGAAAACTCTTCCACCCCATTCATCCTCACTTTTAATCAGGACCTCTGTCCTCAGGTCCATCCATTAATCTCACCATTTGTCATGCTCCACATCACATCCATCCAGATCTCCAGCATCATCCTTCACCCCTGCGCTGCTATCACCACCGTCTAGACTCCCTCCAGGGGATTTTTCCAGTACAGCTCAATATATCACTACTCCCTTATATGATGATGTCACAATAGGATCTCTTCACTAAAGACTCCTTACACAATGTGCACACATTATAAAAAAAATCCATCTTAGCCTTCTTTCATTTGAATAATTTCTGATTTAAACATGAGGTTTTAAAAGCCTAAATAACCCCAAGTATAAGTGTAATTCGATATTAGGTACAAGTTAATATTTCTATATTTATCGACTTCTTGTCTTTACCCTGTTGCTTCATAAAAGCAGTAGCAGCATTAAGCAGTTGAGATCCACGGCATATACCATCCTCTGGCATTCACATTTAGTAATTGAGGTCATGACCTATGGATGGCTCTTAGGTTTGGTCTAAAAACTGTACATAAGGATTGACATTCACCATGATTTGATCACGTGTTTGACCAGTGAACACTGTGGTCTTATTCTCCACTGGTGGTACTGGTGCCCTTTAGGTTGTAATGAATGAAATGTAATTAAAGCAAAGCAAAAAAAATCTCCAAACACTGAAAGAGAATTCAGTCATGCTTCAAAGTGTGTACATTTCCTGTGTGCTGCCAATATTTGTACTTATTTTAATCTAAAGTAACTGTCTCTGGGGGATTCTTTAGTGGTGTATATAATTCACCTTACCTTCCCCGCTCTTCCGCTCATCTTCACATCTGCATTAATGTACTTTACTCAGTTGAGGTCGCAGAAGATATGCCTCTGCTATTTTTCCCCCATAGGTCAGTGCATTTTGTTCCACCAATTATTAACCATCGCTGTGAGGGATGAGGGTGTGCCTGTGTGTGGAACAGTGGTGATTAAGAAGCTGGGATGGCTTCATAAACAAGTCTCGTACTAATAAAACTAAATACCTTATGTCTGTGTTCTGGTGCTCGCTTGCTTTGTTGTGACGGAAGGAAGGTTGTTATGTTTATTAATAGCTTAGTATTCATCAAGCCACTGGGCAGATATGGCCAAACTTTTGAAACTTTTAGGTGTTGTCCAACATCAGCAGCAGTCAACGTTATGTGTACATAGAAAAGTGTGTCTTTGTCAATACATGTTGTTGCCTGTTCATTCTCTCTTACTGCTGTGTATGCCATTGTTTTCTATGTTTTATCTTTCTTTGCTACATATCTTTTAGAGACACAGTTTTATATTTTATTAAACTGGCTCACTCATTCTCTTGCCAATAGTAAGATGAAAAATGTAATAGTGCTTGCACGTCTATTTTTGACAGAAGCCTGTTAAAACATTTAAATACCCCTAAAGCTCACATTAGCTAGTTATATAGTATTGTTGTCTAGATGCAAAAAAATGTCACTTGTGAGTTTTACAGAGAAGACATAAACACTAAACATGCAGCAAAAGTCTCCTGCCCACTTGAAACCAAGAACAATACAGCACTTGAGTGCCGGCTGTCTCCAGGCAACCTCAAGGTAACAAGACTTCCCAAGTTGCTGTCTATCCAATAAAAATTCAAAGTCCATACTAGCAAAGAACAATCTAAGACGTGATGGGAAATCTGTTACCTTTACACAGTCAGCCTAGATGTTTCCTCTAAAACTCTAAAACACAATTATAATGCAGTTTAGTTGAAGTTTCATGGACCTGGATTAACGTTACATTAACGATAATCCAGGTGCTAAATAACACCGAGCACCTTTCTTACTCCTAAGGGTTTTACATAAATTCTATACTTTGACAAAAACTATTATTATGTACTATATTTATATTTTAAAGTTAAGCAACAAGTTTGCTGCAGTGTGTATAATTGCATGCAAACTGTGTGCTGTGTCTATTCCACCATGTAAAGCAGGGTTCCCCAATCCCAGTCCACGGGGGCCGGTGTCCCTGCAGGTTTTAGATCTCACCCTGGGTCAACACACCTGAATCACATGATTAGTTCATTACCAGGCCTCTGGAGAACTTCAGGACATGTTAAGAAGGTAATTTATCCATTTAAATCAGCTGTGATGGATCAAGGACACATCTAAAACCTGCAGGGACACCGGCCCTCGTGGACTGGGATTGGGGACCCCTGATGTAAAGGATGCTACAAAGGATGAAGCATTTTCTCCAACAACAGATCTGCTCGAACAGAAACTGAAAACAGAACTCAGAAAAGGTCCCAGAAGAAACTTTATAGCTTTACAGACACATTTCAGTGGACGAACAACCAACACGGCTGATTTGTTGGAAGAGTTGATTAACTGGACATCTCCAAAATGTTAGAATACACCTTTAATGCATTAATTGCTTTATATTTCATGTCCACATGAAGTGTGCTAAATTAATTAACTTTGCTTTCTGTAGGGCTGCTGATCTTCTACTGATGTGAGCTTACCAACAACTGTTGCCTGATAGTCGTTAACGCCTCGATGGAGCTCATCCAGTTTGCTTTGCTGCCTCAGGAAGTCCCTACAGCTACCTGGAGCAACACCTCTGCCCCCTCCTACTCTCATTTCCTGCTCCTTTCTACTCCCTCCGAACCGCTTCACAGCTTCAACCAAGATGACACTTCGTTTCTCCTTAACAGCTCCTGTCAAAATTGCACCAAAAGTAAACCAGGATCCCTCCCTGGCTTGGCTGGAATCTTCATCCCACTCATTTATGGCATCGTTTGTGTCGTTGGCTTGGTGGGAAACACTCTGGTCATCCATGTTGTTGTCAACTACACAAAACACGAGTCAGTCACAAACATCTACATCCTCAATCTAGCCATTGCAGATGAGCTTTTCATGCTGGGCCTACCCTTCTTGGCGGTACAGAACGCTTTGCTCTCGTGGCCTTTCGGCTCTCTGATGTGCCGAGTGGTTATGACAGTGGATGCCATCAACCAGTTTACCAGCATCTTTTGTCTAACTGTGATGTCAGTGGACCGATACCTGGCTGTGGTGCATCCCATCCGCTCTTCTTGGTGGCGGCGCCCCCACGTGGCTAAGGCTATCAGTGGCACCGTTTGGGCGGGGTCCTTTGTGGTGGTGCTGCCGGTAGTGGTGTTCGCGGATGTGCTGAAGGATGATGGGAACTGCAGCATCGTGTGGCCTGAACCAGCAGAAG
This sequence comes from Rhamphochromis sp. 'chilingali', assembly GCF_963969265.1. Lineage (NCBI taxonomy): Eukaryota > Metazoa > Chordata > Actinopteri > Cichliformes > Cichlidae > Rhamphochromis > Rhamphochromis sp. 'chilingali'. The sequence continues at coordinate 34,244,571 of NC_137948.1, read as the reverse complement.
TGTGGAAGACATCGTTTATTGTCTACACGTGCACTGTTGGATTCTTCTGCCCCCTGCTGGTCATCTGTTTGTGCTACCTGCTGATCGTCATCAAGGTATGACTTTTAGAGTAACACTGAAATAATTTGAGTTTTTAAGATAGACCTCCTGACCCAGTATGAACCATCCAGATCCCTCAGGTCATCTGGATCCGGTCTTTTATCAGTTCCCAGAGTCAGAACCAGACACGGAGAAGCTGCATTCAGCTTTTATGCTCCTTATATCTGGAACAAACTCCCAGAAAGCCTCAGATCAGCTGAAACACTCAGTTTATTTAAATCCAGGTTGAAGACTCACCTGTTCTCAGCTGCATTTGAATAAAGCACCAAATCCACACTTTAAGCTTAAATTTCAAAACTTACATTTAACTACTGATTTTATCTACTGTTCTGATTTTATCTGTTTTGATTTTATATACTGTTGTTTGTTTGTTTGTTTGTTTGTTAATTAGTTAGTTAGTTTATTTGCTTGTTTTATTCAATTTTAAATCATGCTTTTTATTTGTTTTTGTTTCTAATGTCTCTGTAAAGCACTTTGAATCACCTTGTTGTTGAATTGTGCTATACAAATAAACTTGCCTTGCCTTGCCTAGAGGAGGAAGTTGGAGACATTTTTGAAAAAGTGTAGTCTATTCAATACTCTTTTCTAAAAATATTACATAGTCTGACTCAGATGAGCAATAGTGAAGTAGGAGCCTTTTATTGTTGATTAAAACACCGCAGCATTAGTGTCGTGGTCACCTTAAATCAAACTAGAGTCCACAAGTAAACCGATTTCAGCTGCAAACTGTTTTAAGAGTATTGTGGCTGCAGTCAACTAATGTTGATGTACTTGATTGACATTTTATGATTGACATTTAACTGTTCATCCACTGTCTAAAAAAAGCCATTTCCTTTAAGGCCACTCTTACACCCTCAGGAAAGGGCTAGGGGATGAGGGGATTAACAATGATAAGCTCAGGGGACAGATAACGAGTCAACTATACTGTTATATCACTCCAACAAAGGATGTCAACAGACTAGAATCTGCTGAAAAGACAAGAAATGGGTAATCAAAGAAAAACTTCACTCTCACATAGGGCACTGGCTGCTCACTACTAGCTCAAACACAGCGCTAAACTCATCGTCAAATACGTCAAAGCACATCACTACACAAGCCTCTGCAGGCTGGGAAACAAACACCTAAGGTCACCACAGTACTGACACTGGCGTACACCGAGGAGCTCTTCACAAGCTTGTATCCAGCTATACACTGGCTCCTCAGGAGAAATGGGTGGCAGCTGAACCTGTGGGAGCCTGCTAGGGTTATAACAGCCACCCTCACTTTAAGCCAGCTTTCTTCTGTTCATTATAAACAGGTTGAAAAAGCAGGCGGTGGCTGTGTTCACAGCCAGAGCTGTGAGCATGAGATGACCATATTAACGATGTCCCCACTCTTACATATTACACAGATAAACAAGCAGTAAACACTGTCCTAAACCTCACTGTGCACAGCGATTACTTGCACATGCATTGGCCACAAGGTTTACAAATTTGGGCCATGTTTAACATGAGTATCTAATTTTAACAGTATACACCAATGAGGCTTAATATTATGATCACTGATAGGTGAAGTGAATAACACTGATTATTTCTTTATCGGGGCACCTGTTAGTGGGTGGGATGTATTACGGAGCAACTGAACATTTTGTAGTCAAAGTTTATGAGTTAGAAGCAGAAAAATCGGCGAGCACAGGGATTTGAGTGAGTCTGTGTTACGTTCCCCTGGGGGGGGTCTAGGCGGTGAGGGGGAAGTAACAAAAGTGACCGGGTCAGAAAAAGGAGTCAAGGAGGCGAAACAGTTTAAATAAAACAGTTTTATTGAAGTAAGTCAACTAAAAGAGACGGACAAGCCGTTATCACCATAAAACACCAACAAAACACAAACAAAACTCAGGCGTTGGTCAAATAAAGCAAAAAGTCAAAAGGAAAGCACAGCTCACTAGCTGGACACCACACTACACAGCTCACTAGCTGGACAACACACTACACAGCTCACTAGCTGGACAACACAGCTCACTAGCTGGACAACACAGCTCACTAGCTGGAAACTACCGCAAACACTCAGCTCACTAGCTGTACACACACAAAATGGCACTCTGGCCCAGAGCTCACCCTGCTCTGGGCTTAAATACCCTTAATTGCTGATGGGAGTCAGCTGTACAGGAGGGAAAGGTGGCACCTCAGGCAGAAGAGGTGGTGGGACACGCCCACACAGGCACCTTCAGGAGGAGGCCCTGCTAGGGCCTGCTTAATAATATTAATATTGTGATGGCTGGATCATCTCCAAAACTGCAGCTCTTGTGGGGGGTTCCCGGCTTGCAGTAGTATCTATCAAAAGTGGTCCAAGGAAGGCGCAGTGGTGAACCAGCAACAGGGTCATGTGCAGCGCATGAGGCAGCATAGCTGCAGACCAGTCAAGGTGCCCGTGCTGACCTCTGTCCATTCATGAAAGCACCGAAAATGGGCACATGAGCATCAGAACTGAACCATGGAGCAACAGAAATACATGGCCTCTAAAGCTGTGCCGTCTTTCAGCAAAGCAAACATGTTTCAGGACTGGTTTGAGGAGTACAACAACATGTTTAAGGTTGAGAAGCTCCGAGGCCCCACCTCGCAACTTCCAGAACTTAAAGGATCTGTTGCTAGAATCTTGTTGCAGATACAGCACACCTTCAGGGCTCCAGTGGAGTCCATGCTTCAGGGCTGTTTTGGTATCAAAAGGGGGACATGGGGCCTGTGGTCATAATGTTATCCCCGATCGGTATCTGCATGAGTGTGTGTGTACACTGTTACTGTAACTTGTTTATATGTAAACAAGGTTATAACTTTTCATCTTCCACTTTCACAGTTGCTAATCTTTTTGCAGTCATGATTAACATTGCTCATGTTGACTCATTGTGAATCATGTTGCTGCATCTGTGGGAAACATAAATGAACTTTGGGAACATAATGGCTCCTTCCACACTAAAACTCTGTCTCGGTTATTTTTGTTTAAAAAAAAGAACCTCACTCCTCTCCACAGTGACGTCCCCCTAAACTTACATTACTCAGAAAATCTGCCAACATGTGCGTAGATGCTGAAGTCCAACGTAAATGGACTACACTCTGTTAATATCACTAATGGCACAGGAGGATGAGTGTACTTAAGTAGTATTTGCACAGACCTAATGGAAAAGCAGAGTGTGCCATGGTTAGCAGGTGTTTCTACATTTTGGGAGAAAAACAGCAATCAGACAGCGTGAATGTTGTTCTTCCAGCAATCTGAACTCTTAACTCTATAAATATGTTTAAACAACAAACAGAATCATGTATATGGGGCGATCGTGTCTCAAGAGTTGGGAGTTCGCCATAAGGTTTCCGGTTTGAGCCCCGGCTTGGACAGTCTCAGTCGTTGTGTCTTTGGGCAAGACACTTCACCCATTGCCTACTGGTCAGAGGGCCTGGTGGCGCCAGTGTCCGGCAGCCTCGCCTCTGTCAGTGCACCCCAGGGTGGCTGTGGCTTGCCATCAACAGTGTGTGTGAATGGGTGGATGACTGAATGTGTAAAGCGCTTTGGGGTCCTTAGGGACTAGTAAAGCACTATACAAATACAGGCCATTTACCATTTATCCTCTCTAACCACCAGCAGGATCTCAGATAGTGTTGTCTGTTTGTCATAGTTGTGTACTGTTTGACAGTTTACGTTATTTCAGTGACTTTTCTATTTCAGGAAATCCATCCATCCATTCCTCCATCCATCCATCCATCCATCTTTTTAACTACTGGGTCATTAAGGAGGCTGAAGCCTATCCCAGCTGTCATTAGGCAAAGGGCGGGGTAGACCTCGGACAGGCCAGAAAACAGGATTAATCTGGTACACTAGTCTCTTTCTTTCTGTAAAAAAAACATCTGTGTCTGCAAACATTTGTGTTATCAGTTTCATTTGAGCCTGCATACATTTTGGACAGACTTTCTCATTAACCTGTTTTTAAATTGAGGGTATTTGCTTTCCTCTCCTTTAAAGGTAAGAAGTGTTGGAAAACGGGCACAGGCCACATCCTCCAGACGCAAGAAGTCAGAGCGTAAAATCACCCGGATGGTAGTTGTTGTTGTGGCGGTGTTCATCTTCTGCTGGCTGCCGTTCTATGTTCTCAACATTCTCAACCTCCTTGTGGTCCTGCCTGGAGACTTCAGGGGCCTCTACTTCTTTGTTGTTGTTCTTTCATATGCCAACAGCTGCGCCAACCCCATACTCTACGGATTTCTGTCTGACAACTTCAAGAGGGGCTTCAGGAAGGCGCTGTGCCGCACGTCGCGCAGAGTGAACAGCAACGACAGAACCGGCATCGAGGCCCAGAGGCCCACGGAGGAGTGGGGCGGCATTGTTCTCCGACAGCAAATAAGTGAGGGAATCACTCACGTGCATGGGAAAGAAAGTAGTAGAAATGAAGAAGAGGAGGAAATAGGTGGGATAGAAGGTGCTATACAGATGAGAGAAATCTGTAAGACATCACAGAATGGGAATCAGAACGGAGTGAAAGAGGACTCAAGGACACAGGTCACACAGAGGGGTACACGTGACCAGGGTGCAAGCTTTGATCCTGCTGAGGGAGTGTCCTCTTTGGCCAGTAAGAGAAGTAGGTCACCTGAAGAATTCCTGGACCAAAACTCTGTGCTTGATATCAGCTACCTGTAACAGAAATTTGCCCATTTTCAGTGGATTTGGGTACCTGCTGTATTACAGCGTCTTTGAAGTTGGTTTTAATGCCAGTTTATGGTAACAGTCTGGCATCATTAATGCAAGTGTTTTGCCACAAAATAAAAGGGTAACAACTTAATCTAACCATGAGAAACTATAGCGGCAGGCACAATGAAACCTGAAGGGCACAACAAACACACAAAGATGCCTGAATGACCACTGTTTGTAAGTATCGCTGTTATTTTGAACCAGACTGTTACTTCTGAAACTTCTTGTGCTGAAATGGCTAATGCACTAAATGAATCATGCCCCAGTGGGAAACCACATGACTAATGACCCACTGTGGAATGAAAAAATGTCAGCTGTTTACTTTTATTGCGTTGGCTTTTGAGAGCAGCCCACAAAGATAATTAGCACTGTTTTCAGAAAACACGCGTCTCAGTCAGGCTTGTGTGCATCATTTTCACCTGAATTAGTGTACATGTGTGGAGATCAACCAATTACTTTTCTTTTTTAAGGTTAACTAAAACCATGCTTTAGGTCGCAGCTTAAGAACAAGTGTAATAATAAATGTACTTGCTAGTGACCTAAATAGACTGTTGTTAAAAATCTCTACATTAATTGTGATTTTTATTCAACTTTGAATGTTTAATGAGTTTAATAAGTCGAAGTGCAATTTTTGTTAATTTTGTAAAGCTATATATTTAGAGTGCTCAAAAATAAAGGAACACTTTGAAAGCACATCAGATCTCAGCTGATAAGGACTGGGTAACGTGTTAGAGATAAAGAATACCATATCAATTGATGGAAATTATCAGCCTACAGAGGACTGAATTCAAAGGCTCTGCCAAGCATAGGACCAATCAAGAGTATTAATTCTGTCAGGAAACTGCCTGCATACTCTCACTGCAAGAGGAACCCAGGTCCTACTGCAGCAGCGTGGGGGCTGACAGTGGGTCCAAGGATTTCATCCTGATACCTAAAGGCAGTCAGGGTGCTGTTGCTTAGTCTGTAGAGGTCTGTGCATCCCTCCATGGTTATGTCTCCCCACACCCACTGTGCCATCATGAAGGAGCTGGACTGCATCTCTGTTAGGTCCTGGTATCACCTCATGCTACCAGTAGTGACACTGACACTTTCCAGGTGCAAAACCAGTGAAAAACAGTCCGCAAAGACAAGATTCCTGTTTTTGTGCCTGCCTCATTGTTACCCCTCTAGTGCACCTGTTGTTAATTTTATTAACACCAAAGCAGCTGAAACTGATGAACAACCCCCTCTGTTGCTTAACTAACCAGATCAATAGCCCACAAGTTTAAAACCTTATTTTGTACTTTGATTAAAGTGTTCCTTTAACTTTAGCATAATGAGCAGCATAGTTTTCAGCATTACACAGTGTTAGTCAGTGTAAAGAAACTGAGTCACATTGAAAAATTAAGACGTTTTGTCATTTATTGTGATCTTGGTGTTTTACGTCTTGTTTAAGTCTTTTTTCCACTATCAAAACTTTGTATTATCAGTGATGTTTTTAATGCTATGGTGAAGTATTAAAGCCAAGTAGTGACAGTAGGCTGAATAAATGTTTACTGTAACCAACTAGAATGTTTAAAAAAAGAAAGAAAGAAAAGGTATTGTATGAAAAAAAAAGTCATGTAACCTACTTCACAACATATGGACATGTATATAGTATGTGCCTAACATATGTATGTAGCATGTATGTAAGTGTCACGCCGTCATAACGTGCTCACCAAAAAAATGCTTAAAACCAATGAAAAACCGTTGGCTTTATTTCACAATGCAAAATTAATTAAAGACATAACAGATGTAACAGATGTCTGTTCACATTAAACATTTCAGGGTTCACCGAGACAAAGTTAAATTCTGCACCAGTTTAACTTTGAAAAAGGACAAAACATTGCTGCCCTCTAGAGGTCCACATACTAGAGGGAAGGCAGTTATTTACAAGCCTCAGCTCATTGCTAGGAGAAAGAAGCATTGCAAATATTTCAGAACATGTTTTTAATCCCAACATTTAATGCAGTTTGTAATAATAATTACAAATCTGGACAGGTTTTTTTTGTAACGGGGGTGTGTTTGAAAAGAATGAACTTTTGTATTATATAATTTTTTTTACATCCATCAATTATCCCAAAATTCTTCCACTAATCTAACTGTCCACCTTTACTCAGGAACAATGTCTCCAATCCACTTAAGGTAAGGCGGGTTACCCTGGTCAATAGGCAGGCTGATGACCTCAGCCACCTCATAGGGATGGTTAGAGCTGTGGAGGACAATCCATTATGAGTCAAATAAACAGAGAAAAGCCAGTACTTAAAACTGCGACTGCATGAATCATGACAAAATGGAGCAAATGATGAACGCAATGTTCTAGTGCAATCTGTTTTATGTGTTGAATATTAAAACAAACTTACCGGACATATTCAGCAAGAGCGGGTACCTTGGAACTTCTTGTTTTGATCATCTAGATTTGGAAAGACACTGTGTCAAACAGGACTTCAGACATACTACCTTTCCATTTAATCAACTTCATGAAGGAGAAAGCTCATGCTGAACAGTTTAAAATATAGTTTGCCATGTTCTAAGAGACCATGACCTAATATGTCACAGTAAGCAGACAAATAATGGGATCTATCCTGAAACTTGCCTTTATATTAAATACTGAAATGTTGCCCACAGCTGAGAATGGTTATCAGTGCTGTTCCCTCTAACAGTGACTACAGAAAGTAGGACTGAGTCTATCTACTAACAGCTCATATTGACAGTCATTTAGTCACAACCTAAGCTTAAAAACTATAGCTCTTCTATAGAATAATCTTATTTCCAGGTTCAATTTTCTGTCCTCAAGTTACTCTAGAAGTGTCTCGCACTACTTTTTTGAACCATTGCCCTCCTTCACGTCCCATTCTGCAGCAGGTTTACTTCAAGGACCTCTGTTTATTTAGTAGCTTTCATTCTCCCCCCGATTGTGATACATTTCCCATCCCTGTTTGCTGTGAAGTATTCCCGGAGCATGATGCTACCACCACCATGCTACATCGCAGGGATGATACCGTAGCCAATAATCAGTGCTTTGTGTTCACCGGTAACAGAATTTGGACTTAAATGCAAAAAATATTAGAGTTTGTCTTTTTTGGTTTTGCTCTTACAAATCATTTGGTTGAAGTTTAGATAATAGCATTTACTTATATTGTTTTCCATTGAACTACTCAACCAAAAAAAACAACAACAACTAACTGTTGGAGCTCAGTTGAGCCACCTTTCAAAAGGTTTCACAATTCTCTCCTGAGGTCTTCTGAAACTCTGTTGGAGGGACAGAGTCTTGATCGCCCCTGTAACCAAGTACCAACATGATTTTGTGACTGATTTCACTCTTGGAAGAGTCTCTGTGGTTTTTAACGTCTTCCATCTCACAATTACTGATGCTGCTTGCTGTGGGGAGCACTCAAGACTTTAGAAATCGGACAACAACTAGGAGTATCACATCAAAGGGTCTAAATACTTCTGTAAATTAGGAATTTTTTCTTTTAAATATTTCACTAATAAATTACACTATATCAATAATAGGATCTGAAATAATAACAGTCTTGCATTACATTTTGCCCCCAAGACATACAAATGGATTTTAGCTGCATCTAAGCAATATATAACAGTACCCAGAAAGCACTCACCAGAAGCACCTCATTGTCCTCCTCAATCTTCCCCTGCCATTCATATCTGAAGGAACAGTACACAATTATTTTTGGTTATTAAGTACTAGCTTCAGAGTCAGGAAGACTTCTGCTAGTTAGAACAGTATAAATATAGTCTATAATTTACAAAAAACAACACTGGCAAAGAAAGCTCAGTGCAACATGATACTAAAGAATAGCTAATGTGAAACATACATAGATTTGATCGCTGGGACAATGTTGACACAAGCTGCTAGCTTCTTTTCCACAATACCCCTGTGAGAAAGAATAAAAGAATGAAATGAGCACAGATGAAAAACATCTCATGGTCCTTGTATCCAGCTAATGAAGACAGAGAGTTTTTACTTGAACGTGCACATTTGTGCAAGGATCCATCCTGCCTTGTATCAATGGTTCAGACTAGTGGTGGTCTAATAGTGTGGGGGATATACTCTGGAGCACTTAGCTTCAAAAAGAAATGGTTTAAACATCACAGCCTGCCTGAATATTGCAGCTGACCATTTCAGACCCTTCATGACACCTGATGGCAACAAACTGCATCACAAACCTCAAATCATCTCAAGATGGTTTTACTGAACAGGTGACGGTGAGTTCAATGTACACAAGAGGCCTCCACATTCACAAGCTATCGATCCAGTAGAACACCTTTGGAAAGTGGTGGACCAGGAAATTTGCACGAATGTTCTGCAGCAACCATCTCGTCAACACAGGCCAAAATCTCTGAAGAATGTTTCCAGCAGCTTGTTCAATTATTGCCAAAAAAACAGGTCCAACCGAGTAGTTGTAAGGTGTACCTAACAAAGTGTCTAGTGTGCATATATTATAAACAGAACTGTTATTGTGCCATTTGAATCACCTGGCTAAATCTCTAGCAACTGTGTCATTAGGACAGGTGACAAAGGCAGCAGAGTGTGTGCCTGATGTGTACGTCTCAGATGCCATGGAGAAGGCCCTCAGTCCCACGGTCCTCAGCAGCTGGAACATAAACAGGCTCAGGAGCACTGTCTGAGGAGAGAAATGAATAAACGTTAGAGCAAAGCATGTTTTCTTTTTTCATTTTACCTAACTTGATGAGCCAAGTGTTAGAGGAAATCGCACACTTACCAAAAGCAAAGCTTTTAAGGATCCACCCTGTAGTGTCTCTGCTGTGGGCAAACCAATGCGCATTGCCTGAGCAGGTGAGACACACGAAGCTTAGGCTTTCCCCCCCTTTGTTGTAATGTGTCTAAACAGAGTTACATAAGGGTTAGTACTTGAAGCAGCTTGTCACACCATGCAAACACCATGAAAGTCTCTGTTAACTTCCCCACTTTTGCATTCAACACGCTCCACTCAACAAAGCAGACCATAATTTAAGAGAACGGGCTGTAGAAATGCTGCAGCCGGTTCTCCAAACGTATATATTTGTTTAAAATATTACACAGTGACACTGCACGCTTGTGATGCTTAGGGTTTGAACTTGCAGGTGAGTTGTGTTTAGCATTGCACTGCTAGTAACCACAGTTAGCTGTTAGCTGCTGGGCGTCGGCAGAAGCTCGTGAGTGTGTGAAAGAGCAACACGGCACGGCAGACTCACTAAAACGCTCTGATAAGTTGTTCAGCTGGATTGCAAAGTGTTGCTATAATGTAAATTCCTTGCAACTTACCTTCTAACCGCAGTCTGTCACTGCCCAACCCCTACAGGAAACCTCCTGTAAACCTTCCTGTCCCTACCTTTCAAAATAAAAGCCCCTGACATGCATGTTGCGTGACAGCGGACTAGACGGAATTGGAATTCAAATTCACATTTCTGCATTTATTAATTTTTTTTTTCTGAATTTCGGGAAAATAAATAAATAATAATTTCTAATTAGTTACTTTTCTATAATTTCTACTATCTTATAAGTTTAATTTCATCATTTACACACACATTGGTTTTATCTAACACTCACACACAAGCATTTACCCCAGTGAATGCACTGGAAGAAACCTTCTCATAGGTAGGCCACGTGCTCAGCCAAATGAGCCACAACAGCCCCTACGTCTGACAGAAAACACACTTAACAACAACTAAAACAAATCTTGTAGCTTATAATATTCCCCATATATATTAAATATATTGTATTTAATAGTTGTACCTGACCTTGAATATGTTGCGCGTCACTGCAACTCCCCCTGGCTTCTGCTCCGCGGCTGCTGAGTGAGCCCTCATCTGGGACTCTCCTCAGCTCTTTCTGGGACAGTGGCGCAGCTGCCCCTCTGTTGGTCTTCCTTGGTCTCTTGTGTTCTGGGGGCCTCTGGATGTCTGGAGTTTTGATCTCCTCCACACCTGCTTCACGCCCTGGAGGACGGGGCTGTGGCCCCCCCACACCCTCTAGCAGATCATTACATGAAGGAACCTTTTAAAAACAAAAAACAAGCGCGTCCATGCTCACAGGTGTACACACGGGTGATCACACCCACAAACTACACCCTTTTTGGCTCCTACCTCAAAGCACACTGTGTTCTGTTGATCTTATGTGCTGCACAATAATGTTTAATATTTAGTATTTACTGTCATATTCCCATATATCATTGTGATGTTGTTTATTCTATTACTCTTGTTCTCTTCTGCTTGCTTTCTTTTTTCTTTCTCAGCAGGTGATCCAGGTGATTGATAGATGCATTTTTTTTCTTTTCTTTTTTCTTTTTTCTGCCCGTTCTGTTGGTTTTTGTCTTTTGCCCTTCTCCCCCGTCCCTCTTCTCAGCTGTTTCTCTTTCCCTCTTTCTTTCTCCCCTTCTTTCCCCCAGTCAAGTCTGTCCCGTATTCAGTAAGTGAAAATAAAATGAACAATAAAAGGTGAATCAAATGGACCATTACGGCAAGGCTGGGATGGTCAGTTTGGTAAAGTAAATCCGTTGGGCATCTTTCTTTGCCTTTAGACAACAATTCTGATGGCAAAAGAGCCAAACGGGACAGGCCAATTAATGCTGAACATCTGCAATCTGCAATTGATTGTTTCATTTAAAATCCACTGTGGTGATGTGTAGATTCAACACTGCAAAAATTGTGTATTTGTCAAAAATCCTCATAGAGCTAAATTTACACTAAGCTCATTTTATAGTTCCATGGTTTTGCATTGTTTGCTTAAGTGCATATCATGCTAAAACGCTAAAGTACAGGAAGTGCCCCGCAACAAAAGTCAGTCAATCAGGAAACTGCAAAAGGCAATCACATATGGACTTTTTATTTTAAAAAATACCTGGACTTAAACTTCAATAACTTAACTTTGGGATTTGGCAAACAAACAAACAAACAAAAAAAAAACCTGCCAGATTATCTGAAATTGGCAAAAAGCATGTTTAAGTCAATGACATTTCTATTTTTTAATCACACATAAAGCATATGTCATTTTTATGTGCAGTTTTTTCATTACCTTTAATTTAGATGTAATTTTTTGGGAAGGTGTAGTTTATTTTACTTTGCTGTAAAATTTCCAATTTTTCATGATTTGTGTCTTTTTTTAAAACATCAGACGGAAACATGAAATTCTAAGCAGCTGCTCATGTATATAACATACACACACACAAATATTCCGAAATCTAGACTTGTGTGAAACGATCAGACATGCAATGGCAGCAGGCAGCCATATGATGGCAGCTTTTATTCAGCAGACAGCGGTATTGTTTATGATCAGCTCTGGTAGTTATAACACACACACACACGCACAATAAATCAAGCCCTGTCAACAGGGTGCCAGCAATGTCTGCGATTGTGCACACAAATTGTGTTTGCTCCATGTGTGTGTTATTTGTGCTTGTGCGTTGTTTCTGTGCGGATGACAGAAGGGCCAGTCTCTTTGATAATATTCACCACCTACTTCACACTTCGCCTGCCTTCACCCCCATTCTTGATTAAAGAAGAAGACAAGCCTGTCGCACGTGTCCACTGAATATCCACACACGCAGGCTCTTACCCATGCACACGCACTTGACATGCACACTTGGGGGGAAGCGGGGGAGACAGATTGAGCTGTAGCTGATGTGAGAGCTCCACCAGGAATGCTTGGACTCGCATAAAGACGAAGCAAGAGGCATTAGAGGAGCTTGTCAAGCTCTTGCAGGAGCAATGAGGAGCGATGGAAGGAGGAGGGATATGTTGGTGGTAGTGGGAAGGGGAGGGGTGGGTGGGGGCTGGTTCCCATAGAAACTGTGCAGTCAGCACATCTGTACGTGTTGTGTGCTGTCCTCTCTCATTGGCATCCCGCGGCCTCTCGCCAACACAGCTGGACATGACAGCGCGCGCTCGCATGTAGAAGACACGCAAACACACGCAAACACACACATGCAGTCATGTACGACTGCTTGCCCTGACCTGATTGCCATAGCGACAGAGACCTCAGCCTGTGTGAGATGTTATCTTGGTAGCCCATGTGAAACAGTTCATATTTGTTTGAGTGTGAAACAGAGAGGGAGTGTGAGAAAGATAGACACCAGACACACAAGTTGCTACAGGCATGGTGGGGTGGGGGGTGGTGTGGGAGCATGTCTTGCTCCCTCTGTTTCTTCACCAGCTTTTATCCTTCTTTTCTCTCCCTTTGCTCCCATCTCCCTCTGTCTCTCTCCCTCTGTCTCTCTCTCCCCGGAAGCATGAGGAGAATCAATATGTTTTCAATTTGCAGCAGAGCCTTTGTCCTCTGCATTCTAATCAGCCTCCGCTGGCCCTTTAACTTCCAGAGAGAGACAGAGGAAGAAGCAGAGAGAGGAAGAAGAAGAAGAAGCGGGTAAACGTGGACTTCAGCTAAAGATTTCTATATGCAGCTACGAAAAATCTGCGAAACATGTCTTTGCAGTTTCATTGCAGACCACACGAGGTGGACAAATCCAGGCTGTCTAAGGTGTGATTTCTCACTCTTGTCTTTCATCTCCCCTTAAACCTCTACAAATCCACTCAGCATTGTGGAATAATGAGGAACAATGTAACATTTACAACTTTATTCAGCATCGACCCAAAGTTGGTCAGTCGGTCAGTTAAACTGATATCAGTCATGTTGCTCAACCTTCATCACTGGCTGTCTTTGCATCTTTCTACTTAATGCAACTGCTGACATACCGGTAAGAATATCAATCCATCCATTTTCTTCAGCTGTTCCAATTAAGGGTCTCGTTTGCACCCATTGTGCATCGAAATAAAGAGGAAATCTATCAACAAAGGCCAAAACTCAAACCTCCATCCTTATAGCCATCCATCTTCTTATCCAGTTCAGGGTGGCTGGAACCTACAGCTGCCATAGGGTGAGAGGTGGGTACACCCTGGACAGGTCGCTAGTCTGTTGCAGGACTAACGCACAAAGACCTTCAACCATCTATGACCAATTTAGAATCAACAGTTAACCTAACCCCACTAATTGCATATCTTTGGACTGTGGGAGGAAGTCAGAGTACTCAGAGAGAGAACCCAGGAGACACAGGGAGAACATGCAAACTCCATACAGAAGGGCCAGATGGTGGAGTCAAACCCCAGGATCTTCTTCCTATGGGGTGACACAAAAATATGGCAATAATAAACTGTGTATTTTGATTTACACCATGTCTCGTCCATCATTTGTAATGGTTTGCATTCAGGCGCTCGCTACAGAAACAACACCACACATCTGAGATGTATTTGTCCCCACTGTATTTATTCCCGTCTTGTGTTGCATGTTTGCACTTGCTGTAAAGACAAAGCCGGCCAAAAACTGCGAATCATGGAAATGTAGTGTTTCCTAAACACTTCACAGTTGCACGTTGCTAATGATTGCCAGATACATATACCTCCATTAATAAGGAATTTTTAGCCTTGTGATTCTTTGATGTTTGTACTCGGTGCACATCTTAGTACTTTTGCTTAAGCCGTGTCTTAGATATTTTTCTAGCAAAGCTGCTGATTATTTGTGCTGATAAATCAGCGGGGACAGCTTTGTACCCAGCCAAGCTTTGGATGCGCTCCAGCTGCTAGTCACCTAACATTGTTCATGCAGAAAATGAATCGAAAATGAATTTCATGGAACCGAGGGAGCCCAAAATAACCCGCTATGCAACTTTAAAGGACGGGCTGTTTTCTTTCTTTCTTTTTAAATGCTCGCATTCCTGCACAATAACTGTGATTAAAGCGAAGGATGAACAGGTGACAGCGGATGAGGCACCGTAATCTCCGTGTAGGCTCGTGTTCTTGGACGAGCTAGCGTGCTGTTTTGTCAGTATCATCCACACTCTCGAGGACTCGCCAACACGCCACCACACCGCAAAAACAAACACACTCCAACAGGAAATCAGAAGTAAGAGTGGAAAATTAAGAAAGAGAAAGAGGGGCCAAAATGCTCTCTTTCTGTTCTCCTCTGCACCGTTAATGATGACTTCTGCAGAGAGAGAGCCACCCTGGGACCTTCCTCCTTCACCCAGGAGATGAGAGGAGAGAGAAGTTTCACCTCACTAACAGCAGGGTCTGCCGAGACAATACCTCAGAGGACTGAAGATCCACAGCAATTAGCCCGTCTCTCCCTTTTTTCCCTTCATCACGCCCATCCCTGCACTTATCTGATTATTCAAAAAGCACCCGTGGCTTAAGGATGGATGGCATACATGTTCTCCGGTGATTAGCTTTTTGACCCACAGCCCCGACTGCGGATGCGAGGCTTTTTATAGGTTATGAGTCACCCATCATCTGTAAAAATGTTGATTGCATAATTCAGCACTCCAGTTAAATTGCTAATTCATGCATGAAGATTTCAGGCACAAATAAACATGCGTGCAGTTTGTACACTGAGGGGAGAAAAAAAGTGTCTTCTCACGATTCCTTTATTTTTACTTCTGAGGACTGAGATCCCAGTTCATGAGAGCAAACCTGTGTTTGTATTTAACACCAACTCTCATATCCCTGCAGTTAGAAAACACTGATGAGATTAAAATATTAAATTCAGGCAAACTTTGGGGATCTGCAGCAGATTCCACACAGTTTTCGACCCATTTTAATTCAGCGTGCAGGACTTCCTGTGATCTTAATGATGGTTTAATGTGTGAATGTCTGAAAATGAAACAGAGTATGGTTTATTTAAATGATTGGACTCTGGATGTTTCCCCTGTAAATGATAACAATGATAATAATGTTATGCCCTTTTTACTCCCCAAAACACGAAGAAGAGGTCAAAAAGAAGAACAGATGGACAAACAGATGTGGATAAGAAACTTTCCTCTGCCTTTCTTTTTTCTTTGTCGCTGCTGCATGAAGCTCCTTACATCGGCTCTGTGGAGAAGTTCACCCAGGTTTTGTGTCATTTTATTTCCTTTCTCCTCTCTTCTTCGCTCTCTTCCTCCCTCCACATTGCTAATTCACCAGCCCACCGCCTCCCTCTGTCTGCCTGTGACTTTGCTCGTGGCGCTGGAACAGAGCAGAGGAGGAACTTTCAAAGTAGGCCAGGTTGCAGCAGGTAACGCAGAGTCATTCATGCAAACTGGAAGCTTGTGATGAGAACGAGAGGAACAGGACACCCTGGATCAGCCTTGGGCAACGAGAGGCAGAAGGGAAAGAGGTGAAGGGCAGGGGGAAAGAAAAGCAGGAGATGGGATAGTGGAAATCTTTGGGGACGTGGCCAAAAAGAAATGTATAAAATGTGTGTTAAAAAGGAGAAAAAAGTGCAATGAGAGATGGAAAGAGAGGAAAGAAGGTGGCTGCATTAGTCTCAATTTGGTGTTTACAAATAAGGCACATGGATGCACATTTTTGAAAAATACTTGTGCAGAAATGAGTTTATTTCATAAAAATTTTGGGAGGTTTTATGAGAAAATGTGAAAAATGGATTTCAATATTTTAAATACAGATGTTTTAAAGACTGAATTTCTTTTCATTTAAGCAAATTCATCAAAAACTCAGAGATGTGCAAAATTCTCTTTGATTTTGTTTTGTTTCCAAGGAGACACTTTTCTAACGTGGTCTTTGGCACTCCAGGCTTTCTGAAGATTGTTCACAGGGTTTATTTGGACATTGATTGCTTTTTCACATTTGTTTACACATGACCAACTTGAAATTGTAGCTTTAGGAACTTTATTGCTAGAAAAATATTGCAAAAAAGAATCCCTTTTTCCCATTTCTCCAGGTGAATCTATGAAAAATGCTAAAGGTAACAGTTTGACAGACATACAACGGTATTTTCACACTACACTGTGAAAAAGAAAGAGCTGTCAGTCAAAACCTGCCACATTTCAGCACGTTATGTGGTGAGTCCTTAAAAATATTTGAGAAAACTCCAAGTTGAGGACAAGAGAAGTGGCCGGTCAAAAAAAAGTATTTACAGCAGAGAGCAAACTGACTGGCAAACATGTCCAGATGTACTCTGCGCCTCGCCCTATGGCATCTAGGATAGGCTCCAGATAAGTGGAAGAGAATGGATGGATGGATTGAGTACAGTATCTGAAAGTCATTTTTGTAAGAAAAAGGAAAAATCTAGCAAAGACCTAAAACAGCACCTGAGATGTGCATCTACTGTTCACTGAAGCCTCGTCAGAAACAGGCTCAGTGGAAGGGAAGCTGTGAAGAAGCGCTTTCTAAGAAACCTGGAGAAAATTACACCAAAACCTGGACTGAAAATCAGTGGCAGCAAGTCTCATGGAGTGATGAATCCAAATTTGAAATTTTTGGTTTATCTGTCAATATGTACAGAGCAGGTCAGGAGAGAGGTACAGCGGTGCATCTGCATCCATCTATAAAACATGATGGAGTCTCTGTCATGGTTTGTCAGAGATGATTATAAACACAGAAATGTATCGTCTAATTTGATCCACTATGCAAAGGAGAGTGTAGATTGGCACTGGCTTCACTGTTCAGCATGACAATGATCCCAAACACACTGCTGATATAGTATCTTGATAGAGATGCAACAACAGGCAGCCAACATCCAAAGAAAAGCTTTAAATGTCTTTCAAGAAGCCTGGACAACTATTCCTGAAGACTACCCAACGAAATGAGAAGATAGCTTTTGCCAAAGAGAGTTCAGGCTGCATTGGAGAATAAAAACATTGACTTTGAAGCTTTACTGCATTTTCATTTATGTTTGCAGATCTCCGTAAAGGGGAACTCCAGGCCTCAAGGCCGGTGTCCTGCAGGTTTTAGATATCACTCTGGATCAGCACACCTGAATCAAGTGATTTGTTCATTACCAGGCTTCTGGAGAACTTCAAGACATGCTGGGGACTTAATTTAGCCATTTAAATCAGCTGCGTTGGATCAAGGACACATCTAAAACCTGCAGGACACCGGCCCTTGAGGCCTGGAGTTCCCCCACCCCTAAAAAGTATAAGTGTACCTATTTCCTATTTTCCAAGCAAAGTATAAAGAAATTTAAAGAATAAAAAAATTCTTAATTGTTTTTCTAATTCAGGATTGCAGGGCTGAGCCCTATACTAAGCATTATAAGGCAAAAGGCAGAGTGCAGACCAGATAGGTCAACAGTTCAGACTGACACATTCACACCCACAGCCAGTTTAGAATAATCATTGTGATTTACGTGCACGTCTATGGGAGGAATCCATGCACAGAGGCACAAAGAACATGCAAACCCCACACAGAAAGGCCCCAGCCCACTGGTGGATGTGAATCCAGGACCTTCTTGTATTGAAGGCAGCAACTTCAAATACCACACTCCTACTCCTCCCCCTTTGTGAGTGTGGACGCTTCATCTCTTTGCTCTCTAAATGCTTTGCTTCTTTTATTGATTTTTACCGATTTTTATGCTAATTTTTTCCCTTTTTTTCCCATATGAGCTTACCTGCGATAGCTTCTGGACACTTATAGATCATTAGGACTAAAGTGTTCTTAACAGAAACAGCAACATTTTTATAGTTACCTTATCCTCAGCGCTCCGTGTGTCTGTGGCCTAGACACAGCTGAAGCCTGATTACAGCGTCTGGGCACCGAGCAGCCTCGATAGCCTAGAAAGGTGCTAACCGCTAGGCTAACTAGCAACAAGATGCCTTCCCTCTCCACAGATGACTACCACAGCCTCCTGCAGAAGATTGCAGCACTGGAGACAAAAATTCATCGCTTAGAAGTAAACGTGGAGGTAAATGGACTGTGTGGAAATGAAACAACCTTGCCTTTGACTCAAAACAATGGCGATGAGCAAGCTAGCACACAGCTAAGGAGCACAGATAACATGACCAAGAAAGTAGACTTTGTGCACTACTATAAATCCTCAAGCGATAATCCCCCCTTGGACTGTCTTGGTGCAAAACCAAGACATAAATCATGTCTCCTGGAAGGGGGAGGACGTACCACAGGCAGGGCACAGCGAGCTGAAATCTCTGAAACCGACTGGCCTTCACTTCCTACGAGACAGAGAAGCTCTTCTACCCCTGTATACGAGAGGAAACAGGACTGGACAACCGTGAATAGGAAGGTTAACAACAAACCTTCAAAACAACTGAATGTGAAACTGCAGAACAGATTTGCTCCACTATCAAAGGACCCTGGATCTATATCAGACAACCATCCATCTAAAAGTAGCGAAGTAAGGCCTGAAAATCCACGGGGAAAGCTAAAGGCTAGGCCTGAAACGCTGATTGTGGGTGACTCTGCTGTAAAGGATGTACAAAGCATGTGCGGTAAGAACACTAAAGTCCTCTGCTTTCCTAACGATATGGTCAACATCCTGAAGGAGAGAATTCTTCAAATTGCAGATGAATATCCAACTGTGACAAACATTGTTCTGCATACAGGGTCAAACGATGTGTCCAAACAACAATCGGAGGTTCTGAAACGGGACTTTATTGGATTATTAAACACTGTAAACTCTCTGAATGCAGCTGTATTCATCAGTGGGCCTGTACCGCCGGTCAGAGGAGGAGATGAGAGATTCAGCAGGCTGTTTACACTGAATAAATGGCTTATATCAGCATGTGCTGACCACTCAGTGCATTTTATCAACAACTTTAATATTTTTTGGGAACGCAGGCATCTGTTTAAAGCAAATGGATTTAATTTTAACAAGTCAGGGGTGAAACTGTTCACCTCCAACTTGTTTTATTCCATACGTCATCCATCTGAGATAAACGAGGAGTTATCTCATAAAGAGGAACAAACAGTACTCCAAGAACAGACAAAGCCCAGCAGAAACCTTGAGGAGGAGCTCCATCTGCCCCCACCCGGGAAGAGCCTCAGAAAGGAGAGACATCTGAGGCAAGAAGAGGCAAGAAGAGGGGTCCCTATTTGCCTCCAACTCTCTCAACAACACCAACGACCAGGACCAGGATCTTCCCCAGTCCCCCAAACCCCTGACAGGCCATCACCCCCATCACCCTCCTCCCCCTCCCTTTCTCCCTCCTCCCCACACCTGAAATTCACTGAAGAGATGATGGAGCGGGTCAATGCTGGGCTCAGATCTACCCCCCGGCCCAATCCCTCTTTGTCCCCCATAAACCCCCCACCAAAGCAGCCAAAGGTTCGCCACCGAGCCCCACCCTCAACAGAGCAATCGAAGTCACATTGCCCAGCCTCGCCCCCCTTAGTTCCTCCTTACCACCTTCATGCTTTGTCTCCGCAGTCTGATGTGTGATGTGTGGAGGGTCCGGGCTGCGAGGATTATGGCAGTGGTGACTTTTCCCAGGAGAAGCTGGGACCCTGTTTACTAGAAGGTTTTAAAATTTCTGTACTTTTAGGTGACAGAAGGAGACATGTGGCCTGGTCAAAACACAGAGAGCTGCACTCTAAAAGATCTTTAAACATAGTAAACATACCTTGTGTGCCACAGACTGCTCCCAAACACGAGGGGACAAGTAATGCCTCTAAAACACTTAAGTTGGCTTTATTAAACGTTAGATCTCTAGCTGGGAAAACATTTTTAATTAATGATTTAATCACTGAGCACAGCCTTGATTTTATGTTTTTAACTGAAACTTGGTTGGACCAAAATAACAGTGGAGCTGTTCTCATCGAGACGACCCCTCCTAACTACAGTTTTATCAGTGAGGCCAGGGTGAGCAGGAGAGGAGGAGGGGTTGCTGTCTTATTTAATGAATCATTTCAATGTAAGCAGCTATCCCCTGGAAGTTTTCAGTCTTTTGAATATGTGGCTTTACAGTTGAAGTTGTGTTTCTTAATGTTTACAGGCCTCCCAAATACTGCACAGACTTTTTCAATGACCTCAGTGAACTGCTGTCTGTGATCTGTGTTGATTTCGACTGTGTAATTATTGTTGGGGATTTTAACATCCATGTGGACAACCCTCAGGACAAAGGGACTAAAGACCTGAGTAACACTCTGGGCAACTTTGGGCTTACTCAGCATGTAACAGAGGCCACACATAATAGAGGACACACTCTTGACCTACTGATCTCCAAGAGCCTGAGCATTTCAAACATTACTGTGTCTGATGTGGGCTTATCTGATCATTACTGTGTTTTCTTTGAAAGTAAAATCTCAGCCCACACAAATATATCAACAGCAGTGATCACAAAACGGTGTATAACTGAAGACAGTAGTGAGATCTTTAACCAGGTCTTCCCATTAACACCTGACCTGTCCAAAGGTTCAGTCAATGAGCTCGTCAATAGCTTTAATGCAAAAATGTTAAATGTAATGGATACTATTGCCCCCATTAAGGTGAAGGTTATCTCTGGAAGGAAAAAGTCTCCATGGAGAAACTCCACACTGGTGAAAAATGAAAAAAGAGAGTGTAGGAAAGCTGAGCGCAGATGGAGAAAAACAAACCTCCAGGTTCACTATGACATCTATAAAGAGAAACTTCACAATTATAATTTACAACTGAGGAATGCAAGGAGGTCCTACTTCTCTGACATCATCACTAAAAACAGTCATAATGCTCGGGTCTTATTTTCTACAGTTGACAGGCTAACAAACCCTCCTGTGCCAGTGGCAGCTGAACTTCATTCAACCATGGCCTGCAATGACTTTGCCAAATTCTTCACAGACAAAATCCAAAAGATTATACAAGCAATTGGTACATCAACAGCAGATCCAGGATATGTACTGTGTCCACCAAAAAACTGTTTAAACACCATGAAACAGTTTCACCCTATTAACAGCAAAGACCTGGAGGACATCTTAGGTCAACTGAACTCCTCCTCTTGCTGTTTAGATGTCCTGCCAACAAGTTTTTTCAAAAAGGTCTCAAAGACTTTAGAGTCAGACCTGTTACAGATCGTCAACTTTTCTTTAATGTCAGGTGTGTTTCCAGAACCACTAAAAACTGCTGTAATCAAACCTATACTGAAAAAGGACAATCTTGACAAGACACAAATGAACAACTACAGGCCGATCTCAAATCTCCCATTTTTAAGTAAGATCATTGAAAAAGCAGTTTCTCAACAGCTCAGTTACTTCTTAAAACAGAATAACTGCTACGATGCCTTCCAGTCAGGTTTTAGACAGAACCACAGCACTGAAACCGCTCTGACAAAAGTGTTTAATGACATATGTCTGAATACAGACTTTAACTGCCATAAATGTAAATTATGTCAGTTTGTTTAATTTATTGTGTTCATTTATGTTATTTATTTTCTTTATTTATTGTTCCTTTTGGGGTAGGAACTAAGGTTCATTCTGTGTTGCACACAGGCCTTTTTAAGTGACGTAAAGGGAAGTAAAAAGCATGTGCAAGAAGCTAAGTTAATAAGTTAACTAAGGCAGAAGAAGGAATAAATAAGCAGTTTAAAGTAAAAGAAAGCTGCAAAGAAGAAGAAATTGGGAATTATTTTTGTTAAGTTTTGTTCCTGAAGCGGACTCATTCCCTCACGGTTACGTGCAGCCAGCGAGGTACGTTAACTGTGTTTGTTTATCGCGTATTTGTTAACTTGGGTTTAAATGTTTATTTGTAATATTTATGTTGGTCATTCTGTACTTTTATGTAATAACAGTTTGACGGTGGATTTTATGGTGTTTCTGAGGAGAAGTGTGACAGAAGAATAAATCCATCTGTGAATGAAGAACCGTGGTGTCGTGTATTAACTGGAGGGAGTGATACAGACAGTGGAAAAATGTCAGTCTTAGTTCTACTGGATCTCAGTGCAGCATTTGATACAGTTGACCACAACATATTACTCAAACGACTGGCGAACTGGGCAGGTCTTTCAGGAACTGTACTAAACTGGTTCAAAACATACTTAGAAAACAGGAAATACTTTGTATCAATAGGTAACTTCACATCTGAGCAGACAAGCATCACATGTGGAGTTCCCCAAGGTTCCATCTTGGGACCCCCTCTGTTTAACATTTACATGCTCCCACTGGCACAGATTATAAAGAACAACAAAATAAACTATCACAGCTATGCAGATGACACACAAATATATATCACAATGTCACCAGGAGACTGAGGCCCTGTACAGGCTCTTGGTAAATGCATTGAGGAAATTAATGACTGGTTGTGCCACAATTTTCTCCAACTAAACAAAAACAAAACTGAAGTAATAGTCTTTGGTGCCAAAGAAAAACGATTACAGGTCACCAGAGAACTTCAATCTATACATCTAAAAACCACAAACCAGGCAAGAAATTTGGGTGTAGTGATGGATGCAGACCTAAACTTAGAAAAACACATTAAGACAATAACAAAATCAGCTTACTATCACCAAGAATATTTCAAGGATAAAAGATCTGATGTCTCAACAGGACCTGGAAAAACTAGTCCATGCATTCATTTTTAGTAGGCTTGATTACTGTAACAGCATCTTTACAGGTCTACCTAAAAAATCAGTCAGACAACTACAGCTCATCCAGAACTCTGCTGCTCGTGTCCTCACTAAGACCAAAAAAGTGGACCACATCAGTCCAGCTCTGAGGTCTTTACACTGGCTGCCTGTCCGTCAGAGGATAGACTTTAAAGTTCTGATGCTGGCCTATAAAGCTCTGAATGGTTTAGGACCAAAATACATCAGTGACCTCCTGACCCAGTATGAACCTTCCAGATCCCTCAGGTCATCTGGATCCGGTCTTTTATCAGTTCCCAGAGTCAGAACCAGACACGGAGAAGCTGCATTCAGCTTTTATGCTCCTTATATCTGGAACAAACTCCCAGAAAGCCTCAGATCAGCTGAAACACTCAGTTTATTTAAATCCAGGTTGAAGACTCACCTGTTCTCAGCTGCATTTGAATAAAGCACCAAATCCACACTTTTAAGCTTAAATTTCAAAACTTACACTAACTACTGATCTTATCTATTTCTGATTTTATCTGTTTTGATTTTATATACTGTTTTGTTTGTTTGTTAAGCTTAAATTTCAAAACTTACATTAACTACTGATTTTATCTACTGTTCTGATTTTATCTGTTTTGATTTTATATACTGTTTTGTTTGTTTGTTTGTTTGTTTGTTTGTTTGTTTGTTTGTTTGTTTGTTTGTTTGTTTGTTTGTTTGTTTGTTAAGTGGGTTTAGAGCTCTGGGTAGCTCCCCAACTGGGTCTAGACTGGGTCTAGAGAGTATTTTAAATTCAGGGAATTTAAAATAGAAAGTAGCTCGTCCACAGAAGGACTGGTAGCTCCCCTTACGATAAGGGTTCAGATCGCGCGAACAGGTGTGAAATGTGTGTGTTTAGTTAGTTAGTTTGTTTGCTTGTTTTAATCAATTTTAAATCATGCTTTTTATTTGTTTTTGTTTCTAATGTCTCTGTAAAGCACTTTGAATCACCTTGTTGTTGAATTTTGCTATACAAATAAATTTGCCTTGCCTTGCCTTGCCTTGCCTTGCCTTGCCACACTGCTGCCCAGGGGTTCAACAATTTATTCTAATTAGTGGACTTCATTTTCAATCGCACTTATATCATTAAAAAAACCATGAATCTAGAGAAATGTCAGAACTCAAGGGAAAAGTCCCAAAACCAATACTAATTATTTGTAATCCTGGGCTCTGTAGAGACACTGCATTATAATCAAATATGATTCTACAGTCAGGGGTGCACATAAGTGGACCAGATAAGAAGCTGCAACGCGTGTTCGCATACATATAAAAGGCAGTGTTTTTGTCCGCTGGAGTGGGATTTTCACGGCACATTCTGCACCACATCTCTGTGCGTTCATCCTTTTTTTGAAGCCAGCTCACTTCCTGCAACCACTTTTCCAAGAATACGCGCTTGGGGTTCGCACTCCTTCTGACATTTCTTTGGAGGTGGAGGAACACCAAAGTAATTGCTTAAAGGAGCTTCTTCGACATCTTTAAGAGTTCTAAGCAAATGTCTGTCCTCCTCCAGAAAATCTTATGTACGCAAACGCGCATTGCACTTCTTATGCAGGATTTGCTTATTTCAGCGAGACAAAGCTGCATCACGTGTTATCTACATGTACTCCGATAACATGGCTCAGCAGAAAAAGAGTCTGGGTGCTAAACTGGCCTGCATGGAGGTCGGACCTGTCACCCACTGAAGACATTTGGTGCATTATGAAATGAAAACAGAGGTTCAGCTGAAATCCTGTCTGGGAAGAATGGGAAACATTTGTAAATCTACAGAGATGGTTTCCTCAGTTCCCAATCAGAGTGTTGTTAAAAGACGTGAAAAAAGATGTCTTTGAACCAGCTTCTTCTTTTTAAGCCTTCCATCAAACAAAAAGGAAACTTATTATTTTATATTTTCCACTCTCATAAAACCCACTTCCAGATGAACCGAATCAACTTTCTTGGAAATTCCTTGTACTTTATACAATCCAGTACTCTAATAATAGAGTTTAGATGATTTGCAGAGGAAAATCTACACAGAAAGCAAATGTTTTGGAATCAGGGTCACATTAAAGCACTTTAAATGCAGTGTGCATCCCTCTGTACCCATCTGCTATTGATTGAGATCATAAAGTCAGCAGGAAAGTGTTTACTGAGGTCATACATCAAGTGAGCAATGGGGTCACTTTCCCCACAGAGAATCTGAATTCTTTTTGCAATCAAAGGAGTCACCCTCTTCTGAAATGGTAAAGAAATACATTTGAAAACATTTTTAATGTGTCTTTATATACAGTTTCTGGTTTGACTTTTTTATAGTGGTTTATAAGAACTGTTGATATAGCAACGCTGATGTTGTCACTTCTCTGGTTAAGTCCCAGTACAAACGCATTGGGACGTGGTTAGAGATCAGTTGTGCAGCCACGATTATGTAGATGTGTAACTGTGTTTCCTGATTAGGCTGTCAACCTTGCAAGATTTTGGTGCGCATAAATGCAATAACGCGTGAAAGAATTTAGCTCCTGCGCCACTTTCCGAGTGACCAAGCCCAGAAAAACAAGTGGACGTGTTCACAGTCCAGACCCTACCGCAATGTGAAAACACACTAAGACTTTGATCTCCAGAATCTGAAGACACACACACGTACACAAAACGCAGTCTTCATTAACTGGCAAAAGGGACAAATCTTTAGATTTATGCTGGATATTTGGTGCCGCATTGAATCCGTTGCTCGGCAGAACAAGCTTTGATCTAAAGGTCTTTTAAGATGAAAATGCCAAACTGGAGTCGGCTGTTGCCTGTGCAGAGAGAGTTCATGAGATGCAGCAACAACAATGCAGTAACAATGCCGTGCTGGTCATGATTAAGGGATTTTCTGTGCCGCTCCTCTCGTCTCTGGCCATCAGTAACCCGAGTGCAGCAGGGACTTGAGGCTGTGGCTGGATGAGAGGAGAGGAGGAGGAGTAGAGCGGAATGTTAAACATGTCCTCTAGACCCCAGAGGAGGAGGAGGGAGGGCGGCCAACATGGCAGACTGCTCGTTCTGTGCCTCTATGGCTCAGTCTCCATCCCTCTGTATCACTTTCCCTCACTTTCTTCCTCCCACTCTTATCTCTTGTTTGGAGATTTTTTGTCTTTAATTTGGAAACCGTTCATACTTGTCACCCTGTGAGTTGCTCTGAATCGCTCAAATTTTGTTTGTCACTCTTATTGTAATTCAGTCAGTGTACCAGCTGTTATTAGGCATTAGGATTTGCGTCACCAAATGAGGTAATGCTCATTCTATTCTTTCAGAATGACTGAAAGTGCAATACCATAATACCTTGCTGTTCTTTCTGAATGGGTCAGGAAAGTTACATGCCTTAATTTAACAAATCACAATTTCTTTTGCACAGTATTATATTACTAACAGGCCTCCGAGGCAAACTTTAACCCAGTAGAGATTAGACTGCAGTGATTGTTGTAACATGATTTAAAGAATGGAAATAAACTAAATCGCAGTCACAACCTGATATCACGTATGTTTGCTGTTGATGCTGAGCAATTTCAGTTCAATTCAGTTTTATTTCTATATCATCAAATCACAACAACAGTAGTTATATTGTAAGGTAAGGTAAAGACAGTGCAATAATACAGAGAAAAAACAACTATCAGACAACTATCACTAAAAAACAACTATCAGATGACCCCCTATGAGCAAGTACTTGGCAACAGTGAGAGAGAAAAACTCCCTTTAAACAGGAAGAAACCTCCAGCAGACCAGGATCAGGGAGGGGCAGCGTGTCATGACAAAAGACACATTGTGGAAAAGAACAACATATTAATAACCACATAACACTTGTAGTCCTGCTATAAACTAAATGTTTACATTTAGTGGTAAAGGCATGGTTTTACATTTTGGGAACTAGTGCAAGAAAACATTTGCATATTAACAGGATTTCTGTAACGTTGTCACTCAAAGCAACCATGCCCCTAAATGTACACACCGTTGTTCCTTAATACAATTTAAGAATGTCAGCTATATCAAAACATGCATCAGAATTTCTGCAGCAATTGATCAAAGTGTGTGTTTTGTGACATAGTTGCAGATAAATGTGATTTGGCTTTAATACTTACAGACAACTCACAGTCCAGGCTGAAAAAAAGTCAATTTTGCTAACAACTTTTTCAAAAGCCATTTTCAGTCAGTCATATTGGAAGTGTGGATAATAAGAAGTGCCCCTCGGTATTGCTGCTACTATCCACACATTGAGAATCAAAGATCACAGCAGACTAGCGGCAACCCGGTGGTAACAGAATTGCAAAAATCTAAAAATCTAGACCCAAAAAAATCTAAAAACTGTGTTTAAAAATAGAAAAAAAATAACGATCATGTAACTTTAAAGACACCGTGAAGGAAACCACTTTGAAGCATGGAGCCTTGTGGTTTGGTGCTGCTTCGTTACCTCAGGGCCTAGATTGTCATAGAAACGGTTAATTAAAGCTCGTATCCAGACATTTTACAGGTGAATGTCAGGGCAGCAGTCCATGACCTGAAGCTTAGGAGAATCTGGTTGATGCAAATATGCAGTGACACAAAGTACACAAGCAAATCAACAACAGAACTTTTGGAAAAAGGAAAAACAGTTGTGTTTTGGAAATGTCAGAGTCCTTACCATAGACACATTTAGATGCACTGGCTTGGAGGCAGCTGTTTCATCAAGACTACTGATGGGCAGCTGCAGCTCAGGAGGTAGAGCTGGTTATCTACTAATGCAAGGTTCTGTGGTTCAATCCATGACTACTCCAGTCTGCATATCAAATAGTCCTTAAGCAAGATACTAAACCTTACAATTGCATCCACTGACATGTGAATGTGATAGTTAGGAAGCACCTAACGCCATTAATACACACAACCTACTCAAGGTAATGCCCTAATGGGGGTTGTCACTGTTGAAGCTGATCATGTACAGTTATTATCCCGTGTGTTCAGTATTGATATGTAGATTACACTGATCAGTCATAACATTATGACCATCTGCTGAATATTGTGTTGGCCCCACTTGATGTCAAAACAGCCTTGACCTGTTGAGGTATGAATTCCATTAGATCCCTGAAGGTGTGCTGTGATACCTGGCACCAAAATGTTAGCAACAGATCCTTTAAATATTGGAAGTTGCGAGGTAGGGCCATGGTCTGTCCAGCACTTCCCACAGATGCTTGATTGGATTGAGATTTGGGGAAGTTGTAGGCCGAGTCAACACCTCAAACTCGTTGTTCTGCTCCTCAAACCATTCCTGGACCACGTTTGCTTTTTGGCAGGGAGCATTATCCTACTGGAAGAGGCCACCGCCATCAGGGAATACTGTTTCCATTAAAGGGTGTACAACAATGCTGTAACAGTTTTTAAGTAGCTGGTGCAGGACCCAAGATTTCCCATCAGAACATTGCCCGAAGCATCACACTGCCTCTGCTGGATTCCCTTCTTCCCATAGTGCATCCTGGTGCCACGTGTTCTCCAGGTAAGCAATGCTCATTCAAAAGAAGATGTGATTCATCAGATCAGGCTTCCTTCTTCCATTGCTCTGTGATCCAGTTCTAATGCGTGTTAGCACTTTCAGGTGGTCAAGGGTCAGCATGGGCACCCTGACTGGTCGTAGCTATGCAGCCCCATAACAAACCGCAATACTTTGTGTATTCTGGCACCGTTTTAACAGAACCAGCATATTTTTTTGGGCAGTTTGACATACAGAAGCACGTCTGTTGGATTGGACCACACAGGCCAGTCTTCACTCCACACATCATCACTGAGCCTTGGGCGTCCTCGACCATTACGCTGGTTATTTTCTTGGACCACTTTTGATAGATACTGACCACTGCAGAGCGGGAACAACCCACAAGAACTGCAGTTTTGGACCCAGTCATCTAACAATTACAATCTGGCCAAGGTAAAACTGGCCAAGGCATATCGTTATGTTTGATCATTTTTCCTGCTTCTAACTCATCAACTTTAAGGAGAAAATGATTTCTCGCTCCCTAATATATCCCACCTCCTAACAGGTGCCATGATGAAGAGATAATCAGTGTTATTCACATCACCTGTCAGCCACATAATGTTATGCCTGGTTGGTGTATAACTATTTGTGTCACTTGTACCAACACATAGACAATCAGGTACATTATGTTTGTCTGTAACTCTAACTTGGATGAACATCAGACCAGATTATGTCAGTAATCGGTTCAGAAATCCTGGTAATACCAACGGTTCAGTCCTTTGTTGTTTCATATGTAGATTGTACAGATTATGAAGCTAAAACCAGCAGCTGGTTTGCTTTGGTAAAAGGCAAAGGCAAAAAAACAACCCAGACTCTCAAACAGCTATGTAATGTGTTGTTTGTTTACTCCATAGTAAATCAGAGGTATACTAATGCAGTGGATTTCCAGAGTAGAACATAAGCTAACGTGGGGTGCCAGCACTGTTGCATGCATACTAAAGCTGTAGACTTTGACAGGAGCACATAATCTATGGACTGTCTGTGGAGAAAGACAAAAGAAGCATACTGTGCATGTCATCACCCACAAATGGTGCAGGCAGCTGCAGGGGGATCAGCAAGAAGGTAGAGCTTCCCTCATTACATCCAGATCTGACTAGTGCTGCAGTGTATGGCCTTTCAGCGTCTGAAGTTTTGACATTTAATTTGAGAATCCCCAACAGGCAGCTTATTATAATTTCAAAATACTGGAACCGTGTCAAAGACCATTGCTCCAAGTTTTTTCTGCAGTAGTGTGTCTCTGGCATCACCTGAAACATGCTGGATATATGTAGAAATGTATATATAGGTGGAACCATTTGCTACACTGTATATACATTCACACTAATCTTTTAAATGCCTCTTTCAGGCTTTAAAACAGCTACAGCCCTTTTAGCTAACGCTGCAGCAAATAACTCTACATATAGGAGGGTCACTATAAAAAGTCTTAATGTACTTACAAATCATGAAATGTTTCATATGGCACTCTGTGAGCTAGCCTTTGCACCACATAGCTCAGCTGTATCCATCTGAAAGTTCAGAATTCATCTCACCTGAGAAAATTCTGGTTAGAAACCAGGATTCATTGACTGCATGTGTGTGTTGGACAGGCTTCTTGCATCAGTTTGTTCTATTTCTCCAATAAACCACATGGGAAACCATATTATATGCAGTAAATCACTATGGTAACACTGGAGACGGTTGTGAGGTTTAGTGAAACATTACCTGAGGTCCAGATTAGCAGACAGGTAGAGGGCTAGTCAGGACCAACATGTCACTCAGAGTAACTGTGCCCCTAATAATGTATATAATGTATATAGCTGTAAATTCTCATGTGCTTTAACATGCTAGTTATATAAAAATATACCTTGATGAACCTACAGTATGGTATAAAAATCTTTGGTGACTACCTACAGGAGTTATTGAGTTTCAGAAAACTTGACCTCTGGTCGAGATCATTGAGATTGGAGCTCGTCCGAGAATTTAAGAAGATGCACCCGTGGTATCAATTTGTTGTCAATCATAGCTGGCGGGTTGAAGTACACTGTCTTGTAATCACCAATTAACAACAGAAACCTGAGGCTACAACCCCACACACCAACACAAATCCCTAATGAGGACACACATCTCGAAGATCTTTCTCTTAGTAGAATACAAAGCTGACCGCGCAAAGCAAAGATGAGAACCAGCACAAAATAGCGATCACCACAGTGATTCTGCTTTAGAGACATGAACAGGGAGAAAGCGGGGCTGCAGCCTGACTGTTCATCTGCTTGTTATCTGTCGAAGTTCGGGGTCTGGCTGCTGCACTCAGCACTTTCTTGTTGGCTAGCTTAGCGTTAGCATGCTGTTTGTGCAATTGCATGCAAAGAACCAAAGTTGTGTTAGCAACATACTGCAGTTGTTTCCATCATGGATGCAGATTTCAACTTTACCATTTATCTTGTCCTTTTTTGCAATAAAATAAATGTTCATATCCATGCTCTGGACTGTGTCATTATTTTCCTCTGACATGCGAACTAAAATCAGCTGATTGTAGGGCAAATGCAAGAACCGATGAGCGGGATCGATATGCAGGTAGACTAACAATTCCAAAGAACTGGACTACTGGGAACTGGTTTTCTGCAAGAAGCAGTTCTTGATTCTCATCCATAGTCTCTGTGTGTTAGCCCTGGGACAGACTGCCAACCTATCGAGGATGCGCTCCTTTCACCCTACGGCAGCTAGGATTGGCTCCAGCCACCCTGGTGACCCTGAATTAAATAAGCAACAGAAAATGAAAGGATGGATAGATGATGGTTGTTCTGCTGCAGATATAAACATTTTGAAATGCCCCAAATCAGACAATTAAAGAAGCATATTTACAGCCTTGGGCAAAAAACTAATTTGGCCTTTATTGATAGTTTTCCTCTTCATTGCAGTGCACAATGGGAGAGTTTTTATTTTTGTTTTTCTGACTCATCCATCTGGATAATAGCATTGATTGGCAGGTGTTCGACACTGGCAGCTTTTAGCTAATAGAAGTCTGCTGGGCTTCAACTCTGCTAAATTAGAGTCCATGAACTCCACCTCACTAATGTGTTTGTGCTCTCTGTGCTTTTTGGAGCATTTTATTTACTTTAACGATCTGATATTATGGGCTGCTGTGTGGTACAGTCTGTCCTAAAAGTTGGTGTTTTCAGTTCTGGCAAGTGAGATTGTTTTGTTTTATCAGTTTCTTACATGGCAGTAATTAGCAGATGTGATTGCACCCCTTAAGTTCACAAACTTTCCAAAGTTAGAAAAAACACAGTACTGCCGATATCATCAGCTTCATCTTAGTGTGCGTCGTGATGTTCTGTGTGATGCCTTTTCAATCTAGCATTGAGAAATAATGTCCAATCCAATGAAATCCAGGTGAATCCGAAGATACGGATTCTCTTCGCTTTAATCAGTTAATCAGTTTTGAGATTAAACATCGCCTTTTGAAGAAAATCCTGGCCAAGAAGAGAAGCATCCGTTCCTTCGCCTTCTCAGAGGAACAAAACTCCTGCTGCCTTCAGGCAACACTCAGTTTTTTTTCTTTCTACGTGTGTTTGTGTGTATATACACATGAATCTGTGTCTATTTACTAGCAGTACCCATGAAAATACCATGTGGATACAGTGCAGCCTATCACAAGAGGGAGACAGTTGCCGTGCTTGTGGAGTCACTGGAGGAGCTGTCCATTTCAGCACCACGATGAGGCAGCAGAAGCCACAGATGTTCCTATTGAAACGTTCCATATTTAGGTGGATAATATAAAACAAAACATTAGATATGTTTACTAAGATTCCACGTACTGCACTGTATTTCCACTTGCTATATGTGGCCTTCAGCCACCTATTTGCAGGAATTCCTCAAAAGTATTTGGCCTTTAAAGCTTTCATGACCTGTGTTGAAAAACTCCTTTCGTTAGGGTATTTTTAACGTGCAGCTACATATAACATGATGTATAAACGAGTGGCTCTGACAGCATTAGAATCACTGTAGTTTCTGCAAGGCGAGGGGATGTGAAACATATGACAGAGTCAGACATACTGACCACGGATCAGTGAGTTTTACAACCTAACCAATCTATTTCTGTAGAAACCATCCAAGCTCTTAACTGCTCGCTCAGGTGTTTTACACACTCTGCTCACCCCTTTCATCATTTGTGTCTCGAATCTGCCTCTCCCCAGGAAATGAATGAGCACACCAGCTCGCTGGAAAATAATAATAATAACGCACTGATGATGACAATAATGTGACACTTTATTGATCCCTGTCAGATTTTTTTTCTCGCTTCCCCTGCTCATAGAAAAGGCTAGAAGGTGGAGGTCACATCACAGCAGCACTCCTGCAGTAAACTAGAGGCTTTTGGGTCTGCAGGACATGAACTTGGTTTAAAGAAAAAATAAAAACACACAAACATACGCTGCCTGATGAAATACAGCCACTGTGATGCCACCCGGGGACCAGAATCAGCCTGCCAAAGACTTCAATCCGGCCCACTGGATGGCTTTAGAAAACGTGAAAGAGAGGATACATTTTGTTAAATATATTTTAACACATTTTACAAGTTTTTCTACTGACAAAGACTTCCCCTGTCACCAGTCATATGACACCACAGTAATGAAGTAATGGATAAACCTGAGGTGATGTGAGATGTCCTGTTTTTCCAACATTTACTATAGAAATGTGTGTGTGTGTGTGTGTGTGTGTGTGTGGGGGGGGGGGGGGGGGGGTTACAATATGGCAGAAAAAAAACAACAATAACATTTCTTTTTAAATGGCATCTGACCCCGAGTGCTAAAAAAGCTACAGACTGCTTTTGTAATTCATTGTCATTTGTTACTTTAACAGTGTCCTTGCTATCATTGAAGTTAAAGACTTTACATATTTGGAGGATTTCAGCTAAAACGGAAGGAATCTCACTTCAGTAATTGGTTATTTCAAACTGACATCACATGCATGCAGAAGTTGCAGTAACAGCAGAGGGAGATATTTTATTTCAAACCAACTTGAAAATAATCACGGGGAAACATTTAAACAGACATTATGAAAACGTAATTACATGTAAATACATATTAGCCACCTAGCTTAATCTTGTTTAGCGATTAAGGATCCTAGGATGTACTTTGTCTCTCTTTCGCTCACAACCGAACTCTTGGCTTTAATTATCCCCCCCTGCTGGTAACGTGGCTTCTGCATGCGTGTCTAGTTCACGCTATATTCTTTGGTATCTGGGAAGAAACCATCTGCTTCTCCAGACTGCTAATTATTATTATTATTTTGTTGCTTCATAAAATTTAAAACTTACAACTCAAAAATG
Organism: Rhamphochromis sp. 'chilingali'; assembly: GCF_963969265.1. Lineage (NCBI taxonomy): Eukaryota > Metazoa > Chordata > Actinopteri > Cichliformes > Cichlidae > Rhamphochromis > Rhamphochromis sp. 'chilingali'. Next base: position 34,210,613 of record NC_137948.1, on the reverse strand, counting down.
CTTCATTACTTTACCACACGTGCCTATATCTACTTTTTTAAAATCTACTTTTTATCGTTTTATCCTACACCAGCTAATTTTCTGACCTTTGTTTTAAACTCGTGCTCCTTAGTACACTTTCAGTGTCATGTCCGTGTCATACCGTCAGTAAAGCGCTGGCCTGTCGCCGTTTTACAAATGAAGTTGCCCAACCTTAGAGGAGTGCAAAGAAAAGCTTTCTAGAAACGAGTTGATGGAACATGCACATGTTTTCACACTGCTTCAGACAAATAATAAAGTGATGGATGTACTGACGTGGGTAAAGGGCATGTTTTTTTCTTCCTTTTTTTGCAGTGCGCTTGTTTTTGCGTAAAGTACTGCTGCTGCTGCGCACGGAACATCCCCCCTCGCTCTCTCGCTTTCTGGTTGTGTCGATTTTTTTTTCATCCTGTGCTCCTAACCATCATCCACCCCCTCCTCCTCCTCCTCCTCCTCTTCTTTTTCTCCTCTCTCCACTTCTATCTCGGCGCTGCGAAGAAGGAAACCGAGGGAACCGAGGATTGATGTGTTGCTCGACTTGAAATTTGCCTCTTCCTTTTTTGCGCACACTGCCCACCCCCCACCACCTCCTCACGCCCGACAGCCTTGCCATAAAATAATTGCTGCTTCCCCCCCCCCCCCCCCCCTTTTTTTTTTGATGATTTCCGATCTTTTTTCATGTGATGACAGTAAACGGCTGTGTGCGTGTGTGTGTGTCTGTGTGCCCTCGATGTTCTCCGGCTGACCGTGATATAACCATCTAAGGACCGTTTGGATGCGGGAGGCAGAGGCTCTGACGCTCCGGGAAGCTTCGTCCATGCCTCCTTGTCCTCCTCCTGCCTGCGACCGGCTGTGTGACCGGTGATGCTCGGCCTCTCCGCCTGGATGCGCCCCTCTCTCCGCGGTGTGCCGTCGGTACCGCTGCCCGTGTCCCCCTGTAGCAGAATTCCACTGTTGCCGGAGAAAGGTCTAGGGACCACATATGGAAACTGGGGACCAGAATTTTAGGAAAAAGGAAAACTAAGCAGGCTGTCGTTTGATTTGCACAACTTGATGTTGTTCCTCTTCTTCTTTGCTTGATTTTTATTCCTATTATTTGGAGAAAGAGGGGGGCAGGAGGAGGGGGGTTGATCGTCCCTGGTTGGTTTATTTGTTTATTTATTTTTAAATTCTCCATCCTGTCTTCTAAGGAATGGCTGGTTTTTATGGCAGTCATGGCACTGGCTGATATTTGGCAGTATTTATCATTCTGTCCTTGATTTGGAGGTGTGTGTGTGTGTGTGTCTGTGTGTGTGTGGTTGGGGTGGGTGAAGTGCTTGGTTCTGCTGGTTTGAGTCTGTCCTCTCATTCCTTTTGGTACATTTAGTCCTAATTTCCCTAACATATCCCGGGCGCTGCCTGCCTGTCTGTCTTGCCTGTCTCCCATCAGAATACATGTGCTCAGCCTGATTCGTCAGAAGTGCTTGACATGATTCACTGATCCACCTGGGTTCACACCGAGCTAGCCATCACTGAATTGTGTTATCGTTAATTAGAGATCTGTGCTTTGCCTTCTTCGGGGAGTGTTTTAAAGAAATCAGGCCGCCAACTGTGTTAGTCTTAACAACACTCCACCCACCCCCCTATGTTTCTTCATTCCTCTTCAGTATGAATTAATTCACCTTGCGTGCATGCGGGTGCTCGTCCATGCACAGGTGCGTGAAAGTTTAAGTTTGCGAGCGAGTGTGTTGTGTGTGTGTGTGTGTGCGAGAGAGCAGGAGAATGACAGTGTAGGCTGTGTGTGACAGACTCTGTGAGTGGAAAAAATATATATAAATATATATATTTTTCACAAAAAATCAAGCGCTCCCATGCACATCACATCACCGTTGAAGCTGTGAGGATTGTAATACGTGTAACTGTTTGAGTCGGTTCAGAAAGCCGAAATCAGGTCTAAAAACAGCCCCGGAGAAGCTGAGCAGAATCCTCCATCTTCTCCTGATCTGGGCCTTTTTCAGAGTTTGACGTTTAGAGGCCTTCCAACTCAACAAAGTAGGCCTAGATCCCAGACCAGGTCTCTTGTGGGATCTGCTTGAAGCCTGTGTTTTTAGGTCGACTTTTTTTTTTCTAGAGCAGGGCAACTTACTGCCGTTTGAGGACTCGAACAGCTTCAGAGCTGAGGGTTCTGCTGTCATTGCCAAAGTCTGTTTGACCCCCCCTCACCCCCCTTGCTCTGTTGGGTCAAACAGCGACAAATCCACCTCAGAGCTTCACCCTTCCCTTCATTTTTTCACCCTTTTGAAGAACCCCCCCAAAAACCAACCATACGATTTCCCCCGAGCTCCCCGAACTCCCCCGCCCCCCCAGCCGCCCCCCGCCACCGTCGCCCGCCCGACGCCGCCCACCCCCCGTTTTCCGAGCTGGCGTGGCGACGCAAACTCACAAATATTTACTTCCTGTACATCAAGAGGAAAGGGGGCCCCCCTTTCGTGGAATGCGGCAACATGGGCGTGTTTGACCGCGGGGTTCAGATGCTGCTGACCACGGTGGGGGCCTTCGCTGCCTTCAGCCTCATGACCATCGCCGTGGGGACAGACTACTGGCTGTACTCGCGCGGCGTCTGCAAGATCAAGAGCAACAACGAAAACGAGACCAGCAAGAAGAACGAGGAGGTGATGACGCACTCGGGCCTCTGGAGGACCTGCTGCTTGGAAGGTGAGCTGGAGCTGTGCTGTAGAAGTCACACATATGCGTATATACATGTGTGTGTGTGTGTATATATATATATATACACACCAACAACACCACACACAGGCACACAAGCAGATCGATCCCTGCATGCCCACACACACATTCACACAGTCCTGCAGTTGCACTCACATGCCCACACTATTCTGTATGTACTCTGCATCCATTCCCACACTATCTGTCTATCTATCTGTGTGACATCATTCCTTCTTTGTGTGTTGAAATGAATGCAGCTTCTTCCTGAGCAGTGATTTGGATGGCTTGTCTACCAAATGGTCACATCCTTGTCCGCGGTTTTGGGGCTGCCCTCATGGTCTGTCATGGCCAGTGTGGCCAGAATGTCTTTTTAATTGTCCCAGCAGAGAGCAGCCTGGCCCACTTAGCAAACTGCCACAGCGGGCTCCACATGGCACACACGGTCCAGCCAGGTGTACAGCTAAGTTTATCTCCGCGGCAGGCTGATGAACCCATATTTCTTACTTACGTCTATGTGGGGGGAGCAATTCAGCGATCACAGTAATCCCTCCTGCTCTCCATACTAGTCTTGTAGATGTAGATGGGGAGCGAAATCCAAAATCCTTGCATCACAGAGGGGAAACCAATGTGATGCATCAGCAGGGCTTATTTTAGAGCTGGGGTTATTGGGATTCTACTAAAAAAAAAACAGAACAAGGAAAAAAAAGTCAGTTTTAACTTTTTTGATTGTAAATCTATGGAGGTGCACTGCTGTGTTCAAAATACTGGCTGCAAAGGGATAATGAAAAAAACCCTGCTATACAGCCGTGTTTGGGAGCAGAGATGGATAGAAAACTGGCATGAATGTGTCTTTGATGTGTGCAGGAAGAGCGGTTTTTGGTGGAGGGAGAGAGAGGGGAAAGCATATGCGAGTTTGCAGTGTGAGTTTGTGATCATACAAAAGGAAAAGCTGTGAAGTGTCTCTGTGTGCGAAAGCGTCTTTGACACATGCACACAAACGCTCGCACTGCAGAGGGTCACGCACACACACGCGCACACTTTACATACGGCATTCATGTTCAATCGGTCGTGATCATAAATCACGCAATATCAAGCCCACAGATTCGAGTGACGGAGATTCACTGCATTTGTGGGATTTCTCCCACGATTCAGCGAGGCTGCACGACTGCTCTGTTCAACGTTAGCCCGGACGGGCGTTTGGGAGAAGGAGGGATAGAAAGCAAGAAGCTCTGTGTGCAACACGGTGTTCGCACGTTGAATCGGGCCTTGAAATCAGCACCTTTGTGATAAATCTGACAGAAAACGACATGTTGCTGAGTCTGGTTTGATGTCATAATCAGCACCTACCTATTACTCATGTATATGTGTGTGTGTGAGACTGTGTGTGTGCGACAGTGAGGATGCTGTGACGCGCCGCTCCCTGATTGTGACCTCACGTTGTCACACCGGTCGAGCCATGAAGCCTGATCCTGTCGCACACCTTTGTTATTCATGCTCACAGAAATGATTAGAAGACGAGCTTGTTATCAGTAAGTCCTGTAGATTCTGTCCTCATATTATTTATTTCTTTTCAGTTTCATGGCAAAGATAGAAAAGACGTGTAGTGAAACTTAAAATGACAACTCCAGCTGCTTCTTTCACTTGATCATCAAATTTTAAATGTTTTTTTCCATGGCACAACATCATGTTGTATTCTCTTCTTTCTCAGCTCTCCTGCTGTTTGACTTCATGGCATTAAACTCTGATCTCATACAATAATCTCACCTTATTTTTCTAGAACATCTTAAATTATCCCTTCATCACTTCTTTCTTTTAAAAAAAAAAGTTCATAGAGGTGATCCGGTGGCAGATGAAGCTGCAACATCACACACTAATTTTCAAAACTTAATTACATCAGAACATCACTGACATCACTTTTTTTGCTCAATATTGTTGTATTTCCTAAAAAAAAATGTATCCTTTAACCAGGTTTTTATATCCTGGACTAACAGCACTACCGTCATTGTTCCTATCTAACAGAAGCTGATGGCACATCTCTCACAAAATTGTCCAGTTCTGGTCAAATCTTAGCGTAGAACTAATCAAAGGAAATACATCATATCTATAGTTTTGTCTAAAATATCAGTTTCAAATATGATTTAATATTTCCTATGTCTCTGAAGCTTTGTAGGACTCCTGGTTGTACACGTATTGACTCTGTATGTAGGTGATGAGGTCATGTCTGGCCAGACACCATCATGTCTTGGTCGATCCTTTGACCACGTGCAAGGTAAACGAAAAAAACCCTCATCTTTCCTTTTTCTCTTTGTAAATGAGCTCATCTAGTGCTGGACAAAAACATGAAGGGCCGTGTTCATGATTAATCAGAGATTTAAATCAAAAGAAGTTTTGCACAGATATTTTTTTAACTTGGGAAAGCACAGGTGGTTTAGTTCCACCACATGTCCCATTAAGCCATGGTAGTAAACCAGCATGCATCATTAATACACCTGCGCATCCCTTGCTGGGAGGACTCCAAATGTCTGCCATGAGAAAGATTACAGATAACAGCGTAACCTGTGCCCAAGACCTGGAAGATGTAGCACTTTTTCGTCTGTCTGTTTTACACGAGTTAAACTACAGCAATAAATGTAACTGTGGTTTTTAATTCGACTTGATCTCAACAGAACACTAGCCCAGGAATAGCACAGTGCTCCCAATAACTGAAACAAACAGTTGCTAATGCTTGCTCATTCAGCGAAACACCAACCAGGTTATGAAAAGCGCTTAAAGGTCCTATACCACATTCAGAGAATCAGGTCTAGGCTCTTTTTTTAATATTGCAATTTCGCTAGAAACACAATTCAAACGGTTGCAGATAGAAGAGAAGATTTGGGATCATGGCATTCAAAGCATTCACAGGTCCACAGATGGAAAAATCAGCTTTGAGATTACAAAATGACCAAAATAAGTCCTGGTGTCCTGTGTGAGTCTTGGGTGATAAAGGTTTAGAGCACAACAGTGAACCAAACTGAAACCTAACCCTCAGTCACCTCAGTCGCTATATTAAGGTAACAAACTTTCTATAAGCTGTCTATGTAAAAAAAAATACACTTATCAGTGGCAACACAGCCTCAGTTAACCCAAACTGAATTTCCCACTGATGGCTACCTCCATCACCGCTCAGGTGCTAACACATCTGTTGCAAAAAGAAATACACTGGACAACACGGATCTTTGGTTTTGCATGAAAAGTGAAACGTACTTTCCTTCCAGCATTTATATTTTCACCCTGCAGCCTGAGCACTGTTTTAAATTTTAGCCCAGAAACAAAAGGCAGCGTATTTCACACAACTCTTCTTGCTAGCTTCTCTATTTTAAACAAAGGGCTCATTTTGTGCAGGTGTGATAACAGCTACGAGTGATCGGCCATGTGTCCACGTTATGCAATCATTTTTGAGCGCGGGTCACGGATAACAAATGTTGCACGTAACGCCGGTTGGTTTATGAACGTAGGTACAAAAAAAGGGCCAAAAACCGAAGAACTTGGCACCGAATTTTTAAAAAATTGTGTCAAATCAACGACACGTTCGCGGATGTGAACGCGGCCACGCCAACTCGCTCCATGTGATATGCTTATTTTCCTCGCTAAGTGGCTTTACTTTTCACACTCTAGGCTCGCTCTGTGTCCTTGGCACCAGAGATTTGAAATGGTTAAGAGCAGAGAGGAATCTGAGAGAGATCCAGCTTGCTCTGTTGTGCTTCGCCTTCAGAGCTACAGTTGCTTTATGGCTGTGTGGTGCAGAGAAGAGAATGAGAGGGAGGAGAGGAAGAATTGGGAGGTGTTGAGAAAGAGAAAAACGGAGGTGGTGGTGGTGGAGGGGGGGCAAGAGATAGAAAGAGCAGGCAGCCCTGGTTTGCTGTCACACCCCCTCAGGCATCCTGTGCTATCTTTAACACACAGGCCCACGTTCTATCTAACCTATCTTGCCCGCCTTTTAACATAAAACGTCACAGCGTGACAGTGATTTTACATTAGTGCTAGATACGTGATGTAAGTGATTTGTAGAAACTACTGAGTGAATGTTAAAGGTTTTGTCATCACGGTGAAACGCTGGCGTCACAACAACACCAAAGATCGCACGCAGCACTGTCACGTCGAGCTTGTGTTCGTTATTGCAGTTGTGAATGTTTCTGCTTTAAAGCTCTGCTCTGTATACAGATGGAAAAGTGCCTGTGTCTTTCTGCGTGAGGCAGGGCTCTGTCTCCATATTGGAGTGCATTACGGCGATGACATTAATTATGCTAATAGCCAACAGCTCCGGTAGCGTTGCCGTGCTAGATCGTCAACAGAGCCTCTCCACGCTGCCTCTTTATCTAAAGCCCCAGATAGTGATATGCCAGGATAGGGGAGTAACTAATTACATGGGATCCAGAATACAAAAATCCAGCTACTGACACAGAAAAAATATGCAGACCAACTCTTTATCTAAAGCCCCAGTAAGTGCATCAGTGGATGGAGAGCACAAATGGCTTGTAATCAGATTACAGTAGTAATCTGATTGGACAAAAAAAGTCATGTATCTTTCATATCAAGCACTAGTCAGAGAGTCAGTGCAGGGAGGGACGGCCGACTGCAAAAGAACACCCACTGCTTTATCGGATGCTTCATTACTTGATATGGGGAGCGGGAAATGATGATTACAAACAGATTTACTCCAAAGTCACCTGATAATGTGCGATCTGGGATCTGTAGGCTCCGAGTTCCAACCAGAAATAAATGAAATGATGCAAACTGTTAGACTGACAGGCTGAACTTCCACTGTGGTTACCTCAGTGTTTTCTATACAGTTATTTATAAGTCTATGTTGTTAATTCAGTTTTGTTTATACGGCATCAAATCACCACAACACTCACCTCAAGTTATGGGTGTTAGATTTTTTTCAGGCATTATTGTAGATTAGAGCTTTCTGCATATTTTATGATGATATTTAGGGTTATGTTTAACACAGAAGTTAACCCAAAGTTAACCCAAAGTGCTCATTTTCATGTCTCCAAAAAAATCCAGGTTCAAAATACACGAGAAGCTGAAAGGTGTGCTTTATTGAGTTAATTAATTATTGTGGAAAATTAAAAAAAAACAGTGATTTAGTGATCGATAAAATGTGTTTAGACTTTGCAAACTGCTGATGATTCATCCCATAAATCACGACACACTGCTTTCCTGCATGTAAGCTGTCTTTACAGGTCAGAAATATCAGCATCTGTATTGGTATCTGTATCTGCAACATTGGCACTGTACTGACTTGCAGTATTGCACAGGACTAGTTCTAAAAAATACCTTTGTGTTGAGGCTACATTCAAATATTAAGTCACTTACTGAGAATTATGTCCTATTGTTGTCATCTCCTTAGCTTAAAATGAACCGAATTACAATACGTCCTTCCCCTGAGGTCAGTACATCCAATGTAGTTCACAAGAAATTAATAATCAGGAACCATAAAATGTTGCAAATGTGTAAACCTGTCCCCTCCTACAATAACACAAACTCATGCTAAGGAGAGGAAAGGTTGAAGACGTAGCTGCTTAATAAAATGCTACAAATCCTAAAAAATGTCTGAAAGAGGAGTGCTGGTGTAAGAAATAAGAACCGTTGTTCTGTCTCCACACAGAGGCCTGCAAACAGTCAGCATCCAGCAGCGCTCTGTGGGCGTGCTGCTGTTGATACTGTAATAGAAGTGACTGACAGGTCAAGGCAGCTGTCAAACCACAGCCACCCAACTACTGGAAATTCTTCTCAACAGAGACAACAAAACCTATTTGGAATTATTTTTAGCCTTATAACTTATTTAAAGAAAATGCCCCACTTTTTTCCCATAATCCCTGTTGAGAACATGAAGTCTAAACACGCCTGTACACACCGGACACGCAAAACTTGTGTAAATGTTTAGTGCATTAAAAATACTTTAACTCCTCTGTTCTTATTGCAGCCATTTACAGTGACTTCAAAATTTCATAGGATGAATTGGAGGCATGTTTTTCTGACCAAGCTTGATTTTTCTGAATTTTCACATGTGAATAAACAGATTTGACCAATCAGACCACTGCATTTGGCAACAAGCGCGCTCGTAGCTCAAAACGGAGATGGTAAAAACCTTAGACGCACAGCTGTACGCTGCTGCAGGTCAATAGGCCCTCTGAAATGATTTCTCTGCCTCTTCAAATGTGATCCAGCTCTCCCAAAAACAGTTCAAACTGCCTCACTGACATCCTGAAATACGTAACAAAGCGGTCGTGATAGCTCAACTATTGGATGAAACCATGAAATTCTCCCTGCTGCTGAGTGCTCGTGAGATTTCAGTGAAAATTCTGAATTTCAACTGATTTTTCAAGCAGAAACACAAAGATGTTCATGTTTCTGAGAGTTCGTTCCACAAGACGTAAAATACAGAGAGGAGAATATTTAACCCTTGTGTGGTGTTCGTATTTTTGTTACTCAGCCAGTGTTCATGGGTCTGGTGGACCCGCTAGAGTTTTGGCTTTCCAAATTAACACTATCAAACAATTTTATGTTAAATTACTCAACAGGTGTTTACTTCATCCCAATTACAAGCCATATGAACAGCAAACATGGTTAATTTTTTCCCTTTACCTTTGTTAGATCACATTTATGAATTAATGTGCTTCTCGTTTTTGTTTTTTTTTTAATAAAATGTTATAAAAAAAAAATCAGTTATAATCAAGTGGAGTGAGTGGAAAGACAACACATTTACACGTGAAGCAATATGTTTCACAACTAAATGGGATCAGCTGCTCATCAATGGTGACATTAGGCCCAGGGTTGTAAAACAGGGGAGGTGGTGCACACACTTATCCCACACTGTCCTGATGGCAGCTAGCTTGTCTCTCTGCCGTCGAGCTGGTCTGTCGTCTTGGTTATCAAAACGGATAATCCTGGAAATTTTGTTGAAGTTTTCCAGAGACATTGATGCACGGAAAGGTTCTTGCCGGTTTCTGCATCCCACAGGATTCTGTGGATTCCCCTTTGGACCTGAAAACTCCTGCGAGGATAAGAACCCCAAAGTAGGCCTTTGGGGTTCTTAGATGAATTTGGTCCATCTCCTTCCACCTCTCTCCAAAAACACACCTTCCTTCTAGATTACTGCAATCCAGAATAATTTTCTGGATGGAATCTGGGATGAAAAGCTCAAATGAAGACTTGATGTCCTGCACATGAGTAACTGTCAGCCGTGTTGGCCCTGGCTTATCACAGTAACAGCTCTGCAGGGTGGCTCATTTCTTGGGCAAGAAGACCATTCAATTTCACCAGTTATTGACATCCGTATTTCTTCACTTGCTGTCTGGTGGGCTTGTTCTGGTCCTGGAGCTGGCTGCAGATGGGGTACTCGTCTTCGTTTTGTTACTAAATGGTGCTCAACCTCATCCTCTTCTTCAAAGTCACTGTCAGACTCTGAATTTTCAGAAATGTGAAATATTCTGAAACCTCTTTGTCAGCATCATCATCAGAAGCCACTCTCTCTTCCAAAATCAATTGGATGGCCCTCGCAGCAGATAATCTTTTGCCATCTTGATCAGTTGTGATAAAGAACCACACTGGCAAAGTCTTATTTATAGTATTATGCCCCTAATTTGCAGGTGGGACAGGGTATGAGAAAATAAAATTTGGATCCCTCAAGAAAGAGGGTAAAATGTGTGGGAATGTCAGAGCAGACGGTGTTGATAGTTGAATTTTCAACAATGTTGCAACTTTGTGCGAGAGCAGGAGGGGAAGAAAACACTATCAGCAGCACCAGAAAGGAGGAAGACAGAGTGTGGGAACACAGGACCTGCACTTTCAACACTTTTATTAGGCCTGGGTCCAGTGGACCCGAACACCTTGTATGTAATGTAAATGCGTGGGGGGAGGTACAGTATGAGGTCACTGAAAATTAGTTCAGATTTATGTTCTTCACAGAAAATAAGCCAAAGCCAATGAATTTCAGGTTGAAAAAATAATTAATTGTTAAATTTTTCTTTTGAAAAAAACTGAGAACGGGTCTCACAGACCCGAACACCATACAAGGGTTAAATCAGACTTACTGGCATTTCCGACACGCGAATTATAGAAAATGTAACCCCCCCAAAAAATGTCGTCTTTTGTGCTAGATATCAACCCAACTTTTAAGAACCCAACGCATGCTATTTTGTAAGCTAGTTAGTAAATCTGTCCGAAAAAGCAGCAATTTTGCTTTATGCTGTTTCCTCTCAGTGGTGCAGTGGGTGTCACGGTCACCACACAGGAAGAAGGTCCTGGGTTTGAATCCACCAACCAGCTGGGGCCTTTTCTGGGTGGAGTTTGCATGTTTTCCCTTCATAGGTTTTCTCTGACTTCCTCTCAAAGTCCAAAGACCTGCGCGATAGGTGATTATCGTTGTGCTTCAAAATTGGTCGTTGGTGTGAAAGTGAGTGTGAATGTGTATCTGTCGCCCTGTTAGCCCTGTGACAGACTAGTGACCTTTCCAGGGTGTACACCATCTTTCACCCTGTGACAGAATTAGGAAAGCATGTATGAAAATGGACGGACGTTCCTTCCTAAAGAGTCAGAGAAAATTGAGATATGCTGCTGCTTTGACAAACTGGCACATCAGTCAAAATGACATGTTTTACTATTACACGACCACATAAAACTTCTTAACCAGTTCAGTTATATTAAACTGGTGACAAGTGTAAAGTATTTGCCACAACAGCCCAGCTGTGCAGATGCTGCTGGTTTGTTCTATGAAGAAAAAAGTAACAAGTAACGTATGGTTACTTTTTTACTTATGACTTATTTATTACAGCAATAAAAGTTGACACAAAAATGTTCTGGGAGTCCTCTCCCAGTGGGGCTGCCATCTTTAAATTAGTCCATGGAAGTCCTGTAGGGCAACCCTGACAGGCGAATCTGGCTATAGGATCTTACAGTAGAATCAGTTGGAACAGGCAGAATTAATCTTTAAATCTATATATATCACATATGACAACTTTACTTTTGTGTATATGTGTATTTTACACTTGTGTAAAAGTGCACACAGTATCCTGGAGCAGCCTCCTAATATCCTTGCAGCCATTACTCGTCCTCTCGGACCCCCACACTCCTCCATCCAGCAGCTATCGAGTCTGCTCCAGTTGGATCCGCTCAGCGTGCCTGTCATTCTGGACGGATGGCCCCGTGTCGGTGGTCCAGCTGTGGAGGCAGGCTCCACAGATCCAGCCTGTCGTGGGTTTCCGTGATGGATCTTGCCCCGGGACAGTCTCTCGTTCGTAGGCACAGACCGGAGCTGCCCTGGGGGCCCTAGCCTTGACAGGTGGAGCTCAGCAGGCTCTAAATGTTGCTATTAATCTCCATCACGGCGGGTTTGAGAGCGAGCGAGGTGTGTGTGTGACAGCAGATATGTTTCTGGGAATGAGGTGTGAGTGTCTGAGAGTGTGCTGCGAGTATGTGTTTGTACCACCGTCAATTTTAGCTTTCATCACACTCAAAATCATTTCGCTGCTCAAGCCATCTGAACCGCCTGAACCTTTAAAAACCCTGCCACGTCGAATAATTTCCATCTATGCAGCACTCGCCTGGACTGACAAAAACATAGGCTGTGCGCTATGTACACCTGTAAGCTTATGTGTGCGGATATGTATGTATCGCAAAGGATTGTTTAAAGACAGTGAGGGACTCTGTCATTGTGAGGCTGTCTTGTAAGGGTTAGGTTACCATGGAGATAAGCGTTTATTTTAGGCTAAAGACCTGATTTTGTATTTTTCTTCAGCACCAGGTCAAAAGAATTGTTTTTAATATTTTTATTGGCAGGCTGAAAGTCAAAACACTGACCTGTTTGGTCAAAAACTGGAAGCCTCTGTGTTCTCCTCACCTTGTATGTTGCCATTGTGCACACACTTATACATTCTTGCATAATTACACTTATTCTGTGGTGTAACTTATATAACTGTACGCCATAACAGAGAACTGTAATTGGAAGTTAATAACCATGCTGCATGGCTACAAATACTTGCTGTGCGTGCATAAACTCTGTGAAGTGAAGAATTTAACTTACAGAAAAGCGACAAGTGACCTCAGGCTGACTTTTATTTATTCATTTTCTTTTAGTAATCCTGCATCCCATTATCACAGGCTTGTAAAAGCTAATGAAAACTGGCATTAGAATTAAAAAGGAAAAAATAATAATACAATCATTTGGGTTTAAGAGCTTAAGTTCTATTTGGTTGTTTTTTTGTTGTTGTTGTTTTGATTACATAATATAACTGGAAAAACATTAGTGCAGTAGTTTAGTACAGGAAGCGGGTCCTGGGCTCGACTCCACCATGTGGCGTTTACGTGTTCTCCCAGTGCCTGCGTGGGTTCCAGGTACTCCAGCTTCCTCCCACGGCCTAAGGGCATGCATGTTGGGTTAATTGGTAATTCTGAATTGTCTGTAGGTGTGAACGTGAGTTTGAATTATTGTCTGTCTCTCTGTGTTAGCCCGGTGATAGACTGGCAACCCATCTAGGGTGTATCCTATGACATGTGGGATAGGATCCAGCCCTGCCGAGACCCTAAAGTGGATAAGTGGGAGAACACGGATGGATGGATAAACCCAGAAATTGTGTTTTTCCTGTCTGTGTCCTTGAGCACCCGAGTCATTGTCATGACCGTGAACAAATGTTTTACATGGGTTTTACCACTTTTTCTCAGAGGCATGTTTATATAAACATACACCATTACTCCCCCCAAGACAGCCCAAGATCCAAATGGAGCAAATTAAAATGAGAAAAACTATTTTAATTAATTTAGTTTATATTACCCCAACCTTCTCTGTGTTAACCAATTAATGCAGTCAGTCCACTTCCTTTTTGTAGCAGTGTTGCTTGTCCTCTTTCATGGCATTGCTGGGCATCTATGGCCACATGACACGGCGTAACTATGGTGATGCAGAGCTCTGTTGGCAGCACAAGGCCGGCTGTCACACAGGCATCACGGCCTCTCAATCAAAGCGACTGTTTACGAGCACTCACACCACCTGGGACTGACACACACACTCCAGTCCGCGCCATGGGAGGGGCATCAATCACACACGCAGCAAACAGCTACGTGCAAAAGAGCGAGCGCACGCACAAGTGTAGTAGAGACACGACAACACACAAGCATTGTTCTAAATAAGGCAATGAAACTAATAATAACAATAAATGGACAGTTTTGCAAAACCTTCACAGCAATAAAGAAAAAAGTAAATAAATAAATACAAAAAAAATAAATAGTTAAAGGAAATATGACAACAATCTAAACATATAAACCCCATATGGAAAAGAAATAGTAAAAGCTTATAAAAGACTTGCATAAGATGCCTACTTCATGTGGTGAATCATATAAGGCTTATATGTAGGGATGGGTACCGGTGTCCGGTGCCATGATGGCACCGGTTCTGACATAAACGGTAGTAACCAGACCGAAAAGCAGCGTACATTTCGGTGCTTTATTTCAGTGCTTTTTTTTCCTGAGCTGTGATACACTTCTAGCCAATAATTTTACGTTTCCGAGGATAGTAGGCGGGTCCAGGTACGTACGTTCTGTTAGAGCAGAGCTACAGATTAAAAATGCCCAAGGCGAAGCGGTCAAAAGTCTGGCTGTACTTCACAGCAAAAGATGCAAACTCAGCAGCCTGCAACAAGTGCTTTAAGCTGATACTGTCAAAGGAGGTAACACCTCGAATCCGATGAAACACCTGGCGACGCATAGCATTTTTTTAAAAGCCGAGAAATGCGCCGTATTTGATAGCTTGCTGCGAGACCTCACACTGTGCACGTTGGGTGGGTTGCCAGTTATCGGACCCGGAGCAACATCCCCCAAAAACCCGAAGAATAGAGTCCTGGCCCCTAGCCCTGCCAGTGTAGCAGAAATGATGAGGATGATGATGGCAGCAGAAGCCGTTCTTCTCTGCGTGAGTCGCTTAATGTTGTTTGAGTGTAATTTACGTTGAGTAGGCTAACCACGTTATTACATTAATGCATGTAAGGTGAACTAGCAAACATGATCATAGCTACATGCGGCTGTCTTCTTGTTTGATGGCAGATACTCCCTTCACCCTGGACAAAAAGGCTAAAATGACCAAAGAAAAAGTGGGAAACAGCTGAACATGAGAGGTTTTTGGACAAAGTTTGTGTTTTTTTTCCATTGTTTAAGCACTGCTTCCAGCCAAGAGTGATACCATATATGCCCCATAGCTGCAGAAAAGGCACACATTGTTATCTTTTTACAAAAAAAAAAGAAACCAGCTGAACATGAGAGGTTTTTGGACAAAGTTTGTGTTCTCCATTCTTTAAGCACCGGTTCGAGCACCGTTTAAGCACCGGCACCGTTTCAAAAGTACCGATTTGGCACCGGTATCGGATAAAACCTAAACGATACCCATTCCTACTTATATGATTTACTCATGAAAGTGGCCACTTTCTCATTACTTTCATATATTGTTTTAGTAAGTATCCAAAACATACAAGTTTCATTATATAATTTTTCAAGGGAAAGATTTATATATATCTTTTCCATATGGGACTCAATGAAACGATTCATTGACATATTAACTGTTGATTGTTTACCACAGAATTGAAGTTTGAAGAATTGAAGAATATCAATATCTTTAACGTCTAAAGGCAGCTTATTTGTAGGAGACAGCAGTATGTCATGATTTATAAGATGAATTATCGTCTTTCCAAATTCCAAAACACATTTTAATGACCAATAAATCCCTGTAAATGTTTACTTTCCGCAATAATCAATCAACACAATGAAATCAGCTTTTACAAAAAACAGACGTGAGAGTCAACAAAAAAAGGTTCAGCCATCTGTCATGTTTGAGGCATACTTTTTCATTTGCAAAAAAATGAATTCATTTAGCAAAATCCACTGGTTCTACATACTGAACTGGGAGGATCAGATCCGATACCAATACCGGTGTTTATTACCAATATTTGGATCAATCTGCCCACCTCTAATGATGCGTTGGTAAACATGCAGATGTAGTTCATAAATGTGTGAACATAATCCATTAGTAAAATCTTAAAAATTCAAAATATTTTCATGTACTGTATAGTCAAATACTAAAATTATTCCAACCTTTAACCAAACTTTTTTTTCAGTCTCAATACAATTATATACACAAGTCATTTCTGATCAGTAATAATTTTCATGGAGGACAATATCCAGGCAGAGGACAGTGAGCACTAACGTAATTTTAATTTGGTGGGTATTTTTGAAGAAAGACTGTTGTTTTTAGACTGAATACATTCACATTTTGAATCAAATCAAATCCCTCATTATATTTGTAAATCTTTTTTGATATGTTTGGGGTCACAGGGCATCCAAAGCCTCCAGTGTTAACATTAAAATTGCTTTTGAAAACTACAGCAGTGTGTCCGGTCATGTGTTTGTTCTGCGGATGCTGAAGTGTTTCACTAACAGGGTTATGCAACAGGACAAAGCTGTTAGCAGACTGTGGTGTTACAAGAGGAAGGTGTGCCAGAGCGATGTAGTAGCAGCACTATCCTGCACATGTGCATTATTTCTGTAGTGTAAGCCAATCCTTGACTGTTAAACCACACCGAAACGATCTATAGGCTTTATTTTAAATAATCCAGAATGACTTGCATTGTATTACAATCTGTGTTGTCACAGATTGTAAGAGCCCAGCCTCTTACAGTAGTAACAGTAACAGTATGTCACATTCTTTGTTTTACAGTATAGTAGGCTGACTGTGGTGTAGTGGGGATCTGTTGGCACCTCCACACAGTCTGTTTAACGCCTGGTGGGAGAGGTGCTGACAGGCCGACTGCTCCCTAATCCTGCAGACAACAGGAGTCAAAGGGAATGACCAGGCAGTGCATGTATGTGCATATAAACCTGTTACATTTACATTTGCAAAGAGTATTTGTGGTCACATGGTGACGATGCAAACACTCTTTATTGTTAGAAGGAAAAATACTACAACATCCATGTGCTCATTAGATAGAAGTCACGAGAGCCTGTGACCCTGCCCACATCAGTCACAGCAGAGCGACAGCTCGAGTGGGCTGCTGTCATTACGAACACAGGGTAAAGCCGATAAGAAATCTGCATTAGTAGTAACATATGGTCGAACTGATGGAGTAACAATGCTGTCATCTCTAAGCCACATGACTCATAAACATAATGCCTGTGTGTGTGTTCACAGTCTCACTTTCCTGTAAACAATACATTAGTCAATTGATTACCTGATAGTAAAATAAGCTGATCTCAGCACAGCACACGCAATATGAGTTAAACGTGGACTGCTTGCACACATTTAAGACGCAAGCACATTGCGCACACGCAGCCAAACTAACGTTACCCGCACGCATGCACGTTATGTAATTGTGTTCTCACATTCATTGTGTGAGTAATAACGTGCAGCCTTGGTACAGAGCTTGGCAGTTCGGACTTGTGTGTACAGCCGGGCAGAGACGGCTGCATACAGAAGAAATTACAGAAGCCAGTCCCTGAGGTGATGTCGTGACGTTGGCCCTTCATTTACAGAGCACAAACACATGCACTTCTCATTAAAGAGGTGTTCAGAGGTCAAATTTGTAAGGTTAAGCAATGTGTTAAGTACAACGACTCAGTCTTACACACAGACACACACACATATACAAACACTGTCGAAACTTGACGTCAGTAGATATGAGCTACCAATCCTCCTACCTGTTGAAATGTAACATTTAGAAGTAAGTCATTTGTGTTTGTTTAGGCTCTTAACTAATACAGGAAACAGTACTATGATGCACTAGAATGATATTTATGTTGCCTGGATGCAGATGCACTACTGCGGGATACAATCCAGGACACAAACCACCGAGGCCACTTTTTGCACAACCTGGCAGACACTGAAGTGTGAATGAACACTACGATAGCAGTCACAGTGCCAGATCCTGTTGCACTTCACTCAGCTTTAGGCCACATGGTGACACAAAGTTGGTTTGGCTTACTTCAAATGTCACTTTTATGACTGAGGTATATTAAAACATGACAGATTTGATATGCTTTGAGCAGCAATTGAATTACAGGGTTTACGTTTGTCAGTGAAGATGAGCAAAGCACCTGAACATGACACTACGACTCATGGACACTCCAGTTATTATTCCTCTCAATTCTTTTTACAGAGTGTATGAACATTCACTTCAAGGTGCTTTATATTATAAGGTAAAATCGCACAATAATACAGAGGAAATTCAAATAATCAGATGACCCTTTTTGAGCAAGCACTTGGCAACAGTAGAAAGGAAAAACTCCCTTTTAACAGGAAGAAACCTCCAGCACAACCAGGCTTGGGGAGCGGCAGCCATCTGCTGTGTCTGGTTCAGGCTAATGGGAGGAAGACAGGACAAAAGACATGCTGTGGAAGAGAGCTAACTAATGATTAAGTACAGAGTGGGCTATTAACACACAGAGAGTGAGAAAAGGTGAGTGAAGAATGCATCATGCATCATGGGAAGGCCCAGCAGCCTAGGCCTATTACAGCATAACTAAAGGAGGACTCAGAGTCACCTGATCAGCACTAACTATATGCTTCATAAAAATAGAAAGATATTAACTGAGAGACATGCAGATGCACAAAGAACAAGGTGTGAGGTTATGATTCACCAAGTCTTCATGGTCAGCAGAAGATGTTTATAGCCACACTGCAGATGTGTCTAACTCACAGTAGTGATAATGGTGCAACACTATGAAGGCTGTAATAAACTCCACTGTCTGCCGTTATGATTCGTGGTCTGTTGTAAATCGTATGTGTGTGTGCGTGTTGCCATCTGGATGCATTTTTCGTGAGTCCATCCATCCATCCTCATCCGCTTTATCCGAGGCCGGGTCGCGGGGGCAGCAGCCTAAGCAAAGAGGCCCAGACCTCCCTCTCCCCAGCCACCTCCTCCAGCTTATCCGGGGGAACACCAAGACGTTCCCAGGCCAGCCGAGAGATATAATCTCTCCAGCGTGTCCTGGGTCGTGAGTTAGTTTGGGAATTTACAGGTACTGAATATGTGATGCATCAGATATGTTTGATTGGCAGACCTCGACAGCAAGAACATTTTATTAAGTGCGCAGGTCATCTGAGAGCAGCTTTAAAGCCTAAGCTTTCAAAGACCTGGAAAACAAATGTTTCCTTTCTGTGCAGACTGATGGAATGAGTCTAAATGGCTGTGCTCCTTGCACCGATCAGAGCGACAATATTTGAACAAGAATTTGATGACTGTTGGTGCATTGTTTGGTTACTGCAAAAGAAAATTGATCAAACCACATCCGCCTACTGATGAACAAGGATTAGAAGGCCTTTTGAGAACCTGTAAAAAGATGAATTATTAAGAAAATTCTAAAGTATTAAAAGTCAAGTATTCAAAGAAGAACTGCTCTTTTTCTTTTACATCAAAGTACTTTTACAGATGTTTGGGAGTAATACTTTCTGAGGATAGATGCTTGAGTTCCATACTTGAGGTAAAGTCTTTAAGATTGAAGATGGAAAATTAGAGCAATAAATTTAGCAGATGCCAATTCTCTCAGACACAATTGAGTGATACTTATAATACAGCATACTGAGTATAGTAATTCATTGATGGACATTTACTTGCAGTAAGTACCTCCAGTCCTCACTGAGTGCTTCAGCTCTGTTAACCTCTACAAAGTAAAGAGGCCAGTATGTGGTCATTACTATAATTCACAGCTGAGGTTGACTCTTGCGTGCATGGAGGAAACAGTATAGATGAAAATGAGCCTGCATAAATTCATAATTAGTCATTTGCATGTATTAGCTTTAGGTTCACGAAACCATGGCTTTGCCTTCTGGACATGTTCAGCTGTAGGTTTAGGTTATTAAATCAGCCTCATAAATCATTCTCAAACAGATAAACAACATTACTCAGTCTCGGGATAATTATCATAATTGGTGGCATTTTAAATAATACTTCAAATGACACGATTAAAATTAATCTGTTTATTAGATTTAAATTAATACAAATATATAACACTATAATAATGTAAAGGTCGAAGGGAACAATCACTCTTGTGCAGTGCTAAATAAAGAAGCGCATATATCAAATGCACTCCTTTGAAGCACAGTTGCACACTGTAACTAAAGGTGCATTAGAAATGGAAGGTGTGTAATGCAGACACACTAGGCAAAACAGTGGTTCGAGACCAAGGCACAAATATTTCATTGCCTTTGATATGGTTGCTTCAAAGACGGCACCAGGCATCCCACCACTCGCAGTCACGTACCGTCCTTGAAGTGACTTTGGTGCTTTAAGTTGGAGATAAAACGGCAGTAAGATGGATTCAGTCTGCTATCAGTTTGTGATTTAATGGGGTCTAGTTGGCAATCTGTTTGTGACAACACTGGGATTAACTGATAAATCAGCAAAAATTGCAAATCTGTTGGACTTAACATTAACTACTAAAATTCAGAGTGCAGTCTTAACCTCATAGAACAAAAAAAATCTGAAATTCTGCTACAAATAGTGACCTAGTTTCTGCAAAACAGTGATATAAAAAGGACAGAGGTGCCTGGCAACCTTAGTTTTAAATAGAAATATAACAAAAATACATCCAAGGAGATTGTTTGTTGAACACTCATCCTCTGGGTGACCAGTTGGTTGCCCAACTGCTTCCAAGTGGTCACAAAATGGGTAAAAATTAATTGCTAGCATTGGTCAACCACCAACGTTTCCTCGTCGCAAAGACGCTCCCGTTTAGTTTTTACTCCAGTGTGACTGAGCCTGAATGTCAGAACGTATGTGTGACAAGTCGAAACATGTGGTTAGGGTTAGGGTTAAGTCAGAAAAGAGGACTGTTAGTTTGCATGCCATACCTTGTGTATGTGTGGCACATAACTTACGTCGACTTAACGAGAATGGTGGCGATAACCACCCAACAGCCTCTCTCTGAACACATATCTCAACATAAAGTTTTATCACTTCATTAAATCAGTACATTAAACAGTCCTCTGCTTAGCAGTGTACAGTGTAGCTACACTAGCTAGGTTCCTTAGCATGCTGCTGTGTTAGCTGGTGGTTCCATCAGTCCTGCTGCAGAAGCTCCTGTACCTGGGGGGTAGAATGGATTCTCAACCTGACACTGTTGGAGTCAGAGGGAACCACTCACCCTTTATTGTCCTTGTAGAGTATTTGCAAGTATTGCAAATAAGCTTTGATCCTATAGGATCAAAGCTTATTTAAACAGATGGTTTTATCTGTGAAGTTCCCCTTTTTGCTGACCTACACAGCTAGAGCTTCTAAATGTATGTGCATATATATAGTAATAGCAAGTATATAGTATATAGCAATGGCCAACTGTATGTAGACAATGGCCGTTTTCTTTGTGTTTCAGCCATGCAAAATTGTACAAATGGCAGTCAATTTGTAAAATCATAATTTATGCAGATATGATCTGAAAAACAAGGTTTAAATTACTTGGGGTTCAGTCCTGCAGTATACTACTAATCCCTCCCTTAGGACTGAACTGGAGAGGCACAGAGAGACATACAGTAAATAGGTGTGGAGTGAATCAGTTACTGGACTTTTAACTACTCATTGATCAACTGCAGCTGCTAAATGACCCAGCAAAAGACTGTATTTGTACTGGGCTGGTGGTGCTGTGTGATGGTGTGTAAATTTAACAAGGAGACTGAGTGTGTGTTGCTAAGACACTACTTGCATGCACATTCATTATTCCACTGTTAAAGTTACACTTGCACCATT
Organism: Rhamphochromis sp. 'chilingali'; assembly: GCF_963969265.1. Taxonomy (NCBI): domain Eukaryota; kingdom Metazoa; phylum Chordata; class Actinopteri; order Cichliformes; family Cichlidae; genus Rhamphochromis; species Rhamphochromis sp. 'chilingali'. The sequence goes on along the minus strand of NC_137948.1, from coordinate 34,189,134 downwards.
TCCATGCTTACCAGTCTTCTTTCTAGATAATGGCTAAACAATGATGTGAAACAGACTTGTTCTTTAAAGAAACTGGAAAAAAAACGTTTTTAAAGGGCAGGTTGACTGGCAGCTGATTTATACGAATGCTTTCTCGTATCCTGCAAATTTCCTTAAACTTTCAGTTCAATGCAAGTTTTCTCCTTGTTCCTGAGAGAATCTAAAGCACCCGGTTTACTGTCTGTGAACCTCACTGCAATTCTGATGTGCAAGCTACGTAGTGGGTATTTGACTCGTGCGTGCGTGCGTGCAGCTGATGAAGCGTTCGAGAACGGGATCGTGCTGTTTTGAGGGAACAGGAAGCTTCTTCCCTGCAGCAGGTACTGCAGTGCATGAGTCGACTCAGAGTAAGCTGAAACGATTCAGTAGTTTCCTGAAGCCTTTCAGAGTTCAGGTCAGTGCAGTGACAACAACGCGTGGACACAAAATGGCCTCCAGCTAAATCTCCTTGTTCGGTGTGTCTCTGTCCAGACGTGCCGACCGACAGGTGACGCACGTGGGAGGCGCAGGATTTGCAGTGTGCAGCGGCTATGTTTGTGTATTATTGGTAAACCTTTTTGTGAATTAAGCGATTGAGAACACGTACATCTGCTAACCGTACAGTGGAGTGTCTCTCCCAGCATCATGTGTTTAGATAAGTGTGTGATTCTCTGATGCTCCAGACTGAACGCTCTTCTTCCTTTGTAGAGCCATCCTGTTGATTAATGTCCAAAAAACATGGCACAATATCAGCACAGCAGGCACGCTAAACAGATGCCTACATGTTTCCAGCTGTGTCATTTCATTAGGATTTCAAGTGTTTCTTTAGCAACAAGCGATCGGCTTTTGAGAGGGTTGGATGTAAAAAAGCTATAGTGCTCTAAGACAAGCAGTCAGAGGACAATTTCTATTCTGTCTGCACTCTGACTGTAGTCACACATCCATAAGCTGCCTTCTTGTTATCTGTGGCAAAACAGTGTTTCCATATGCAAAGATAGGAACTTTTGGTACGACGATATATCACAGTGGATAACATATTGACTATCAGACAAAAGTTTTATCCATATCATACGCTGTATATAAATGAGGGAACTAGGAACAAGGATGTTAACCAGATTAACCTGAGGTGAGTGTCTTGGCCATCACCATCTTGGGTTTTAAACCATAATATCATAAGCAATGGGTTTATCACCTTCACATAGAAAGTAATTATCAGTCAGAAGGTGGCTGCAGTCAAAGAATACCCTCTTCTTAGATCAAGGAACTATAGTGTTGATTTCCTGACCTCCCACTGACACATAGCCCCCTGCTGGTCATCAGGAAGAATGCAAGTTTATAGCAGGTTTAGTGTAATCACAATCGGCCTGAAACCTGTCCAGGGTATACCCCGCCTCTCGCCCTAAATGTGGAGTTATACGACCTCTCTGGTGAAGTCTCTGGCGTGTGGGAGAGCTGCTCAGGTTTTAAGGGACAAAGTCACGATGACAGGACACTTGTGTGTGTCCCTCCCTCAAAGTGGGAGGCTGAAGCTGACTTTTTTTGGGGTTGGTTTTCTTTCAAGTCTTTCTGACTTTTCTTCTACTGAAGGTCCCCTGCTATGATAGTGAAGCTGTGAATACATTATCACTCCATTGTCTCCCAATTATTTTCCTGTGGAGTTAAGATTTTAACTTAAACTGAACTTACAAGTATATTTCCACCTTATAATTTTTTGTTCAAGAGAAATGCAAATGTAAAAACTTCATATCGTTAGAAATAAATTACAAGAAAATGCAACGGCGCTAAAAACAAAAACACTGAGATGCAAATTTGACTTGGTTTCACATAAGTTCTGATATGATCCGAAATGTACAGCACAGTGGAAAAGTCTGTAGCCATCCTCACTGCTTTTTACTTTGCTAGGCAAATGGGAAATAGGTGCAATGATTTATTGAAACATGTTGAAACAAGACAAAAACTGAATTTGTACAATACTAAAGACCTTGAAAGTCAATATTTGTGGCCATCTTTATTCTTCAACACAGCCTGAGCTCTCTGAGGCTTCAGTGAACAGGATCTACTAAAGGCCCAAGTGCATCTCTTGGGTCCTGTGTCAGGTTTTTGCTGGATGTTTTCTGGTTTCCTAAGGGCATGATTTAAAAAAAAAAAAAAGTTAATCTGCTTTAAAGTATATTTTTTTAAAGAAGAGAAATCTTTTAGGAAATCTATTGCTTGAGAACGCCTAAAAAAATCCAGCTTCTTAGAAACAAAATTAAAAACGAGGGTTGGCTCGAGACGTTCACTCTCTGCTGTTTGTTTCTTCACGGGATTCTTTTTCTGTTTTTGTTTTGCTGCTGTGTTTGTGAACTGGCGCTGTGTTAAAATGTACCTTTTGCCACCACTACGGCAGAAGTTGGCGTATTAGCTCGCTGCTCGTAATATTAAATTATTAATAATTATTCTGTGACTTTTTCATCGGCTGTTACTGTTTTGAAGTTGCAGTGAAACTCAGCTGAGGGCTGGCCTCCTGGTTTCAAGATATTTATGGAACGAAACAGTTTATGAACTTGGAAAGGAGCAAATATTTTTGTTTTTGTTTTCTAAGCACTTCGCCCTCTCTCCTTCCCTCCGTTCCTTCCTGCTTGTTGCCAGGCGCGCTTGCATTTGTTGAATATTCACAGATAATTTAGACAACAGGGGATGCAGGGGCAGGAGGGAAGTAAAGAAGAAAGAAGGAAGCGAAAGGGAAGAGGAAAAAAGGAAGGATGGGCAGAGGAGGTGGAAGAAGAAGAAGAAGAAGGGAGAGAGGGGGGTGGATGGAGGTGCTCTGGCGGATCCAAACTCTGCACTCATTGGCTTTTTCTTAAATGAAAGACTGGAGGCGAGAGCTGCAGCGAGGCGCTACTCAGAATACTGGATGCTCCTTTCTCCCCTCCCTCGCTCTCTTTCAATCCCTCCCACATTCTCGAGGAATCAATAGTCGCAAATTAATCATCCTGCCCAGACCGCTCTGAGAACGACAGAGAGAGGAAGAAAGAAAGAGAGAAAGAGAGAGAGATGGTTTGCATAAAGTGGCAAAGCAGCAGCAGTGTGCATAATCACACCTTCAGCGCGCTGAGCCTGATTAGATGTTATTCATTGTTATTTCACTTATTTGGAGATGAGTAATCATTGTTGTCATGGCGATTGTTGTGGCGCCCCCGTTAGTCGCTCTTTGGATCATTTCAGGAAGGAAATATCTCTTGCCTTCATGGAAATCCACCAGTTGGAGATTTTAAAGTCACACCTACTCTGAAATGACTATCTCTGCTCTGAAGTTTAAAAAAGCGAAACAAGAAAGTTGGTAAAGTAGTCTGCTGGTCTGAAAAAAATAGGTGCAAAGTCAGAAAAACTCCTACTAGCGCCTGAGGAAGAGCTCCTTATTTTTGCACTCTTTATACTAAACCAATCCAAGCAGCACTCGGTCGTGTAAAATTATATTTAAAGGATCAATATGAGAGCGGTATTGAACAAGTAATCTAATAACCCTTTTTTCCCTAAAATGTCAAAGTATTCCTTCAAGGCTCTGCACAGGTGAAGGATAAAAGGAAATCCAATTACTGCTGAAATCCACTGAAATGGCAGGACCTGTTTGAGCTGGGTTGTCTTCAGGGTCTCCGTGTTTTGTTTTCTTCTACTGTTGAGCTTTTTTCCCAACCTCAGCCACCCAAGCCGATTAATTTATCGGTTATTCGATTAATCGTTCAGTCTGTAAAATGTTAAACATGAAGACAAATGACCATTATGTTCTACTAAAGCTCCCCTATTAACAGCTGTCCAGTTAATAAAACCGGATTGTTGGCTTGTTATTAATAAATGAGTAATTTGACTTGCAAGAACGAGCAGTAAAAACACACAGGGTGAACATTGGGCAGAAATCCTATTTATGCATTAGTGCTGTGCTTTGGTATCGATCTGATACCAAGTAAATATAGGGCAGTATTACCGATACTGACACTGATAGTTTTAATTTGTAGCTTATGTAACAATAATTATAATTTATTCAACGCAGTTCAGTGGGTTATATACTGAACTATGAGCATAAAAACAAAGTATCCTACTGTGCTAGTGTTAATCCAATACCAATACTATACTATCGATATTTGGATCAATCCGTCCACCTATAATACATAATATACAGCACACAACTAAGCCACAGTTCCCCTAGAATTAAATAGAACTTACCATTTAAAGCTTGAACCATGAAAATTTTAATTACTGAAACTTCTGACAATTTTTAAAAAATTAAGCAAATATGAATTTACATATATGAATTTTAATTTATATCATAATTGCTACATCTGGCTATAATTTGCACCTAACTGCATGATGTTAAACTTTAAATACAACTTGTGTGCGTCATTTATTTTTAAAAACATTTATTGTATAAAACTGACCGCGCTACAAATTTTCATGATGGAGAAATCTACCCAAACAAGCCAAAACTATTTAGTGCAGCAGGCAGTGAACATTTTGTTCTGGTCTAGAATTGTGGGGTTTGACATGTGGATGTCTTGCTTTTAGAAGCAGGTCAATGAGGAATTGCAGTTTTTGCCACCTTAAGGTTGTTTACTCTTGGCATGGACATAAACATTTATCCTTATTCTCCCCATTTCGGCATTAAACACGTTTGGCCTCATCGACTCAGTAGCTTGCAGAGTTAACCATGTGTTTGTAACCTTTGTAAAAGAGACCGTAAATTGGTTTTTAGAACAAAATGTGGTGACCTTCTATGCAATTTGAAATCTTATGAATGTTGAGACCCGACTCTTGCTGCTTCAGTATCCAGCCAGGAAAATTGCCTCTTGCTTTTTCCTTTTATTTATTTATTTATTTTCACTTTTTTTTCATGTTTGTCCATGTAATGAGATTTTGTGTTTGGGTCTGGACCCAAATCAGCAGCCTTGAAACCAAGATGGAAATGATTCTTAGACACCAGGCTAGAATTATACATGCTCACACAGTTCACAGCTGAATATCTACACACACACACCCGCGCGCACACACAGACACACAGTTTCCCAGCTTGCGTGACAGTATGTGTTGCTCTCTTTATGCAGGCTGCAAGCGTATTACTGTGACCGGCCCACCCAACCCAAACAACAAGTACTTCTCTTGCCTCAGGAGACTTTTCAGTTTTATTGCATCTGCAGGAGAGATCGTCTGTGCCCTGAAACATCTGGGAGAGATGCTACTGCAAAGTGAGAAGAAGATCTGGGTTGAGCACAGAGGGAAAGTCTGAAAGGAAGGTGAAAAATAAACGGGAGAAGTGAGGAAGGGAAACTGGGGGGGGGAAAGAGCAGATGGAGAGAAAAACAGCATTGGTGACCAAGAGAAGGTGGAAAAAGAGAGAGAGAGATGGAGGTAAAAGGAGAGGCGAAAAAGCAGAAGATGGGGACGGGTAGACATGTGTCAAACAACATCTGTGAAGGAGGGCGAGGTAGCCGTGGATGTGTACGAGAGAAAGCTTTCCAAACAACATCTGTACCGAGATCAACGTCTTTAATGGGGGGTGAGGTGAGAGGAAGAAGAGATCTTAAAGTGAGAGCGCGCCGAGGTGATGACTGACGCTGCCTTGAGTGACGGTTAATGTTGTTGACACAGCAAGCAGACACTGGAAGCTCGTGTATTTTTTATCGCCGCAGAAACATCAGCTGATAGAGAAAGACAACACTTTCTTCTTGTTTACTCCTTTGCTGATTGGGTAAAAACACCGCAGCTGAGCCTTTTGGGAAACATCATCGATCACCAGCATGGCTTACTAGCTTTACTATTTGCCCCATCTATCACTATTAACCCTTCAGGTGCTCCAGCTGCGGTAGCAAACAGCATTCCTGTGATTCTTGGTAGGCTACAAATTTCAAATGTTTTTTTTTTCAATTACACTAAGGTGGGAATATAATTACCGGCTGGGCTGTTCTCAGGGAAAACACTTTGTTTTGGCTGAATGTAAGCGATTAGAGTGTCTAAAAATAACCATAAAAACTTCAGTAATGCTGTAGTAACAAGTGAACACTGTAATGCAAGATCAAAACAACATTATACCATCACAGAACACATTACTTGCACTCTATGTATTTTCTGCTGAAATGCAATGCAGTGTTTTTTTTAACAGAAATACAATCCGCTCTCATTTCCTTCAAAGATTACTTGCCGTTGCACATTTGTATTCACTTGTGCATTGACATTGTTTCTAGAAATGGGCCGGAGTGCTGAGACCTGCGACGGGGCAGCATTTTTCTCGCCACCTCCCTATGACTCAGAGTTCAATTTTGGGAAATGTATAAGACAAGATGTAAAAGGTCAGTTTCTCTGACAGTGGCATCTCTGGCAGATGGGTTCCAAAAAATGTACATGGTGGGGGAAAAAATCACCATCACCAAATCATCAAAACAAGAGCACAAGGTCTGTGAACTGGAGAACTGTGCACGAAAGCACAAGAGTCAGTCTGTAAGGAAACTGGGGGACTGGTATGCATACTGAGGGAGCTAATTAGAAAACTCCAAGACAGATGTGGAGGTAAGGATCAAGTGATTGGGATGTGATGATGCAGGCAATGACCCAGCAATCGGTTTGTACTAAACTTGTGTCCTACCTAAACGTTATGACAGGTTTTTTATGGTTTTAGCCCTTGCCACTCAGAAATATTTTTGCTTACTTAAACTTTGAATGCTCTCATTTAGCAACTAAATTGTTTCTAGAATGTATTAAGCTTGTTTCTGCCATCCATACCTCAAAATTCCGAGTTAGGGATCTAAACATTTTGAGTGAAAAAGGTCTCTGCACCAATGTGTAGCAAACGTGAGAAATTAGTGCCAGGTTCTTTTTCTCCTAGCAAGCGATAAACTGCATAAATGGTATCGAATCTATGTGTTCAATGTGTTGAACTATCGGGCAGCTAATGCCTTCTGCCCTCTGCGTCTGGGGGACAAGTAAGTTATCCAGCAACACGATTGGTCAGCTGCAATGTTGATCCTGGACCAACATTACTTTGATGAGGCAGTAACAGCAACCCGGGATATCCGATACACCCTAGCTAGGTAGTTACATATAGCTAGCTTGGTAATGCTAATTACTAAAAAACACTCAGCTAGCTTGCCTTGTGAGCGACTGGTTGTTGTTGCTTTGTTGATTGTGTGAAAAGGTCACTCAAAGTGATCCCTGTGTGTGAATCCTGCCTTTTGGGAAAGTCATATTTTTACTTCCAGCAAATAAATGTGAATTTGTTTTTCTTCACTTGAAAGCATATTTAAGACATTAGCTAGTTAAAGTTGTAGGCTGGTTTTGTTGAGTTTTATTGAATTTGTCCTTAAAATAGATTCTGTTTGCCCCCCACATTCCTCTTATTGTCCTGATCATTTTTGTTTACGTGTTTACATGACGTCTTGAAACAATTTTGTGCGCATTTATTAGTGTATTTATGATTTAATGGGTCCTTGTGACCTGTTAATGGAGTGTTTACAGGCCAATACACGATCAGTACTGGTTGCTAGGGACCTATATGAGCTTTTGCACAGCCGTTGCTATGCAGGGAAAGACAGCGAGCGGGTGAGCTACTAAGCAAGTGAGAGAGCCAGAAGCCCATGCGGAGGATGACTCATAGCACCCTCCCCACCTCCCCCCACCAGGCCCTCCCTCCCCTCACACTCATACCCCCTGCCTTCCTTCCACTGACTCAATGGGACCTCACACACACAAACACACGCAGCTGGGCATGTATACATGTGTGCGTGTGGACAAACGTTCACAGAAACACACACACACAGTTTCCTAACAATTCTCTCAGTGGTAGCCAAACATGTTAACATGTCTTCCCTGTGGATAACAGCTAATGGCTCATATCCATATGCATGTACACACAGGCACGCTTGCACTTTTGCACACACGTGGACGCATGGACCACGCATGCATTCACAGGTGCACACGCACAGCGCAGAGATGAACGCTTTTAAGGCAGATTCACACATTCCCACATGCAAGAGCATGAACACACAAGTGCACACAGTCACGCAGATGTACACAAACATAAATACAAATACATACATGCAGCCATCATAACAGTTTCCCCTCAGGAACCATTGCTGAGGTGTCATTTAAGTGAAGCACTCAAACCTTATGCTTACATACTGATCTTTGAGGCTCCTACATGTCAGGCCACACTTGTTACATGGTTTTTCCTTCCTACATGAAGTTGAAGCTTCAAGGTTTTGGAGCTGAGATTTTCCTGTGCTAGATAAACTTTCAAGTAGGGGTGGGTTTTTATAATCGATTCATCGATTAAAATCGATTCTGGCTTGGATAACGTAAAATCGATTCATTAAAATCCTGAATCGATTTTTTAATATAAATTTATTTTGTCCGAAATGCCAGAATCTCTGGTGACATCTCACAAAATTTCAAGAACCACCAAACAGTAAATGAGAGCAGGTACAGGGATTCTGCACATAGACTTAAACACACAGCGCGACCCGCGGATCAGAATCAGTTAGATGTCGCCTTTCTCACAGTCGGGGCTGAAAGCCGACAGCTCGCTGATCCGGGTCCGCGCTTTGTGTTCACGCCCTTTATGCGCTGATTCTAAAGCTGTTAGTTTGATCTCTCTCCAAACAATATTGACCGAACCAGCAGCTAAAGAAGATCCAAACGCTTCACATAAACATCGTCATGAATTCACTCTTTTACTGTTTTGCTTCCATTGCGATGCGCAGCTCTCTCTCTCTCCCTCCCCCCCCACCCTCTCTCTCTCGAACAGTTTCGCTTTCTTCATTATTCGCTTGCTTGTTATGCACAAGTCTACTGTTGTTTACAGCGCTGTCGGCCGCTGTTTTTTTTCCCTTTTACATTCTTCCGAAAAGAAAACCTCATTTCTGCTGTTCAATACTGAACAAATTTAAACTTTTTAATATTATTCAAAATGCAAAATGCTTAGCCGTGTGTCTAATAAAACCGCTGTAACGTCAGAGGTAATGTTCATTAATTAATGGTTTTCTTTCGTTTTTGATGTACTGCAGAATATTTTTATAAAATCCCAGGCCAGGAAAATCACCTTCATGTTTTTCTGTGTTTTATCTTCAGCTACTTTGACACAAAGGCATCTGCTGTGATGCTCACACCTTGGATAAAGTCTTGCGAGTGTCAGCTTCCTTTTTATAGATACAAAAATATGTAAATGTTCTGATCTGAATTATACTTCTGACTGTCAAAATTTCCCAGATTTAAATCAAATCGAATCGAATTAAATCGAATCGTGGATCGAATCGATTTGGGACCTTGTGAATCGGAATTGAATCGATTCTAGAAATCAGTGACGATACCCAGCCCTACTTTCAAGCTCAGATCACGGTCATGTCTGTTCTCATGCCAATATTCACATTAACACAGCTGGATATGTGTTCTCGAGCTATTATCACATAATGCAAGGTGCTCTTCAGGTTTGAGTAGCTTAGGGGAGTGTTATATGGAGATCAAAAGCTGCCAAAACTTGTGCAATTGCAATTGTTTTCTTGTGTTAAAGATATTTTTCAAACTCATGTATTGTTAATGCAGCAGTCCACACTGACAGCATAATCTTGCAGGACAAATGTGAAAGTTTTGTTTGCTGCTTTCTAGCAGTCCCCTGATTGGACGCTAGCATTTACACTGTGATCTTAAGCAACCAATAGGCAAAAAGCTAACCCGATAACAGATATAACAAAATGTAAACATGTTTTGGGAAATAAATATCATTACAAAATAAAATATTTCAGAGAAAATCATCTTATGAATCAGTGCCTGTATTAATTGTGATTGTAACTGAATATCAATTTATTTATGGTTTACGGTTATGGTTTTCTATACCCTGCCCAGCCAATGAAAGCACGGGACTTGGAATTTAACCTGGTTAAATGTCTTGTGCTGTTTTTTTAAAAAAAAATAAATCCCAATAAAACTAATGCTTGTGATCACCAAATCAAACAAACCAAATTGCAGCCAGTCACAACAGGACTAAATCAAAGTCAGATGGGGTTTGTCCTTCTGAAGAGCGTAAGCTGATCAAAATCACAGACTTTGTGAAGCAGAACAAGCACGGACACGCAGGGAAACGGGGGGAAAGAAAGATGTGGGAAGGATGGAGGGAGAGAAAGAGAAGACCAGTGTTGCTGCTAGTATCTTGGTTATTTATAGTTTAAATGCCCAGGCTCTTTTTTGCCTGAATTCATTGTCTGCCCCTCTCTGTCTCTGTCTCCCCCTCTAGCCTCTCTCCCTTTCCCTTTTTCCTCCCCTCCATATTTCCCCACACCAAACCTCATCCCTCATCTCTTTCTTTTCCGTTTATTCTTTCCATCTCTCCAGTCGACTTCGCCTCTGCCCTCCACCCCACCCTCCTCCTCCCTTCCCCTTCATCTCTCTCTGCTCTTTCATTAGATATTGGGTCAGTGCTCTTTGCTCGACTCCCTCACCACCCCATCCTCCTGCCCACCCTCCAAGCTCCCAGCCCTCGCCGATGCTGCACACTGGTGTGTGTCGTTTTTCTTTAGTAATGTTACGCAACGTCCATCACAGACACACCGGGGGGGGGGGGGGGGGGGGGGGGGGGGTAAGAGGGTAGTGTAAGAGAGACGCAGATGGGGAGGAAAGACAGTGGACGGGAGACTTAAATGAGGAGAGAGGGGGAGAAAGCAAGCACTCGCCATTTATTGGTCACTGACCCACTATCTTGCCAGATCCTGCGGTCCGATCAGTCAACCCTCTTGAGCTAACGGCCGATTCTGACCCGTTTACGCGCGTTTTTCACCGGAGCATGAATGTATTTTAATGTGGTGTAATGTGTGACGTTATGACCATGACCGCTTTTTCATTCAGCAATCCCCATCTGTCAAACAATTCACGTCCATGTCAGAAATACAGGAAGAAAATTATTTTAGGCCTGTGGTTTCTAACCAACACGTAATTCTCCGACTTTAACTGCACCAGCGGCGAGTTTCACGGTAGGCTGAAAATTAGACCTCTGCTTAAATCATTTATTAAACCAACAGCCCGACCCAGCTGATTTGTTTGGGCTTTTAAAGCGAGGAGATATTTTAGAATAAGGTTTATTAAAAGATTTTCAGTATTTGAAAAACAGGCACTGATGATTAATGTGATTATGTAAAGATTTCTGAATGACTCAAGGCTTTAAATGTATGCTGTAAATGAGATTAATTAAAAATCTGCAAATAGTCAGAATATCTCATGACCACTTGTTGTTTCTTTTAACCAAACAAAGTAAAATTTACTGTAATTCTGTTGTATTACTTCCTGAAATGTTCAGACATATTCTGCTCTTGTCATGTCCTCACGTGACAGGCGGAAAACCCCCCAAAACCTAGATACCTATCAAGAATCAATTTATTTCTGATGAGCATTATATCTGCACTAGTCAGGAAGTTTAGGCCTTGGAGGTGTAAGTCAGCATTAGTTATAGCCTAAACGCTGACCCCAACCAGAATATCTCATTTTTGCTCTTGATAGAAATGATTCTTCCCAGTCTCACAATCAGAAAACAAAGATCTTAAATCATTCTACCTGATACACATGAAAAACTTTCTTTTCCAAAAAATGACTTCTTGCTCGACTCCGAAGGATTTGGGTCATCACCAACGACACCAAGAACCTCAATGGATTAAGGTCTCAAGTAAATAAACCCCAATCTAATATGGACACCAGAGATAATAATGTCTTTTAGAAGTTTAATTCACACTGAATCACATCTTTATTGGTTTTTGGTTTTTTTGGGGGGGGTTTTTGGTCGGGGGGTGGGGGGGAGGTGACTCTCCCAGGCATTTTGGCTTGCCATCAATCCCTTCAATATTTGAGCACAATTCACACCAATCAAACCAACGCTTCGGTGCTTTGGCCTTCAGTGCAGTGGTTCCAACCTTGCAATGTGTTACCAGTTCTAGATTAAGCACTTGAATGAAGGTATACGACTAATATGAATGTAGCATTTCCTACATTTGAAAAGAAAGCTAGTACTATGTACAACATGATTTCCAGGTCACAGGACTCCACAGGATCAAGTGTTACTATATTTTTTGAAAATGGTCCATTGACCTACTTTCAGGCCCTTTTTCCACACAGTGAAATCTGCAGCAATATTTGAACCTGAATGTCTCTAAAACTATTAAAGACATTTTTATTGGTCGGTCTTACCATCAAAATGTCCCTAATTTGAGACTACACTAATAAAAACCTTCACAGTGCAAAAAACCCAGCTAGTGACTATTTCAGAATGGAGCACCGCTGAATTTCACAATACTGCAATTTAAAGCATGTAAAATACTTTTCAACAGAAATCTCCATTCAGCTTCCATCCTGGATTTAGCTCCAGCCACGTGTGTGGAGGTTTGTGCTGGGTGAAAATTGAGGAAAAATAATACACTGATTATTTGCAGTTTATGCTTCACGAACTGTTAAACAGAGTAAACTTTTTTGAGTTTTGAGAGACATTTGGAGACAGTGAAGTTAGGACAGCAAACACTGGAAACAACAGAAAAGGCCGTGTCACTGCGCTGCTGCTTTTGTGCACAGCTACGTCTCTCGTGCTGCGTCACAAATATGCACAATTAAATTCAGTTATAGTCATTTAATTATAGTCAGCTGTTTTTGCTTTTAATTAGTAAATGATGATTAGTCCTCTTGATATTTCAGGATATTCAGTGGTGATAAAAATGTAAAACAAGTTGAAATGAGTCACACATCACACGTAAGAGATTCAAAATAGTCACTGCAGTGCTCTGTTGTAACCTTCAAAACTCCGACCCATCTGTTCAGCCAAACAACTTTCTTCTAAATTCTAGCAGATGTTGAAATACACACTAAATAATCTACAGGTCCTGTCAGTCAAACAGACAAAGCATTTTGGCTTAAGTATTTCTCTCACCAGCACACGTTATGTGCTTTCACAGTGAGATACAGTAAACATGCCGTTGTTGACACCTTATAATGGGGAGAAAATGTGAACATTTCGAGTTAAATGTCACTTTCCTAGCCGAATATTGGACGTATGAGCGGCTGCCCAGTGCGCAGCAACAGAGATGATTTTGGGAGGATGTAATGTAGAGCTGCAGAATGAGGGCAGGTATCTATTCCACATATAGCAGCTTGCTGTAATTTTATATGGGGCTAAACATCTGTTGCCTCATTTATCAATGAAGCTTCACCAGGACGCTGCAGGCTTTGTGGATCTCTCACATTTCTCTTATTTTTGTCACCTCTCTGTCTCACATGTCTCGTCTGTCTGTCTCCTTCCTGTCCTCCCTCCACCCTTTTGCTGTTTTTGTTTTTTTCAGTTTCCTCATTTCGCTCCTCTTTTCTTCACATGTGTGCCAAAGGAATTTATCAGAGCTGGGAGGGGGGAGGAAAACATTGCAGAAAGTTTCACTAAACAAAACTAGGATAGAGCAGGGAAGGGACCGGAGACGGCGCGCTCAGGGATTTCTCAAAAGGGGGACAGTGTGGTTGTTTGCAGGTGGTTGATGGTACTCCCTTTTTAAAAATGAATTGTTTATTTGCTGTACCTGGTAATCTTCTTTTTTTTAAAGACTTTGAGAGACCATCTGCAAATTTATGTCTGCAATTAGCACGTTTACAGCCACAGATGGAGGTGGATGTTCCGTAATTAGTAACTGTCTCATCAGCAACCTTGTCCAGTTTGCTTCACTCATGCACTGATTAGTGTCTGATTTATCTTTCACGTTTTGACCATTTTTTTACTGCTGGTGCTGAATATTATTTCTTATAGTTACATATTTATACAAATCAATGCGTTCCTAAGATAAGCATTCGTCTTTCATGGCAGGGTGCAACATTTTTAGCCGCCATCAGTTTAAACAAAATACCTTCCTTCACAGAGATGTAGAGTGTAAAGGGCTTGTGTGTTTTTCTCAGAGCTGCGAGAGCTACCGTGTTTGTTGTTTCGCAACCGTCTATTTTCACATTAAGATGGTGGAGCCAGAGTACAATGTTAAAAAACGCTTCACTTAAGAAATGATGGCCCTGTTTTCACCACTCAGTTGTCGTTTCACGTCCTTTCTCATGTGGCAGTTTCAAAGAGCTGTAGCTGTTTTTCGTGAGGTGGTGTAATGTGTTCTGAAAATCTGCATTCGCTCGCCAAGTTGTAACACTCTTGTTGTAAGAGTGCTACATGCTGGTGACACAGTACAAGTCCTACTTTTAACAGCTGAACTGCTGCTTCTCTGCAGCTCTGTCTCCCCCCAAAAAAGTGTTGCTGAGTTTTTCAGCTCTCTGAGATGGTGTGATTATGTCTGATCACACGTTTAATTTTGTGTGGCGCTATCAGAGGAGACAGCCGTGCTGAGCTAGTGTAACGAGGATCCATGAAGATAGATGTCTGCAAATATATTAGTGCTGGATGCACAGATGAAGATGATGTTCATGATGCGTGAACGCCTCTGTTGTTCGCATGTTTTTAGCTGAGATCTGAGATGAATGGTGCGGCATGCTGCGTCTCACGTGCATGTTAGATTTTGTTCTCTTTTTAACTTTAACTGAGTAGCAACTACACTGTTGGTTGCATTGATGGATTTTTCTAAAATAAATATAGAAATAAATAATTTGGCACGATCTTGGAGTTGACATAGTTGTTCTGGTCTCTATCGCAGCTTAAATGAATGGTTTGATATTTCCTTAAATGCCAATATTATCTGTCTTACCAAGAGCTTGATGATATATCGCAACAGTAGAAATATCATCCATAAGTTCGTTGTTTAACTTATACAGCAAACATTGTGTACAAATGACAAATAGAAATTTTTCATTATGAATCAGGCTGATTCTTGATTGGGTAAAATGGGTTTTTGAATCCTCCGCTTGGCATTCATTTAAAAAGAAAAGAAAAATGAACAATTTCATAAAGGGTCACAAGCACCACCCAATGTAAGGTTGTTGCCACTGCTATCCCACATTAACAGCCTTGGTAATTACCAAAATCACTTTTCATGTTTCTGTAATGGTGAATCCACCAGTTATGCACAAATCCTTTAATCAACGACAATATTTTAAAGCTAAAAATATATTTATCGTTGTAATCCATGAATTAATAATTCATGGATTCTCTTGTTTTTGTGGCAATTTGTGAAGCCCTGTATATACTTTTTAAAAGTACCGTAAATGCAAATCCAAACGTGATAGCAGAAGATGACAGTTTTGGATTAGTATATCTGACTGAAGGCATACGCATTACTTGAGACGTACAATTTTTGTGTCCGACACAGTTAATATCAACATTTGTTGACGGATTCTTTGTGTAACAGCACTACATAATGTGTTTATACAAGAATCAGAGACATAAAAAACAGATATCCAAGATGTGAGCTGTTATAAACAAGCTAAACTATGGTCTAAGCTTTAATACACTGACTCTGCCTGAGTGATTAAAATCACAAATGACTTTTCTGTAAGACGCTGTGTGTCATCACAATTCACCAACACTGAAACCATGTAGTCCAAAGGCTTAACTATGTTTGTGTTCAGTAGTAGTTTAAAATAAATGTTATATCACAGATATAATGTCACCATATGCCCTGTTTATTTACTGAATGCATGCAATGCCAAGTTATGTTACAGATGAACTCTCTACAAGCAGCTTGTTTATTTTAAGGTGTTCCTTCTGCTAGAATGCCAGTGTTGCTAATTAAGTGACTGCTTTAATGAAAAAGTCTCCTGAAATTGCAACTTTGCTGTTATTGCTGTCGCTAATTTGTCTTTATTAACTACATGACTGACTTCTACTTGATGTATTTTATATTTTGCAGGATTTCATATCTAGCAAAACTTGAAAACTTTGCATGATATGAGATGCAATCTGATTCCTTACAACTTCAGTGTAGTCTGTTTAACAGCTTATAACTGAATCTATATATCTATATATATCTGCCTTTCGCTTCAAACAGCATCTTGGACACACTGGCAAAACAGGATATTTCTTAGTCATCAAAGGATCACACTGGTTTTCTTTCACCTGTTTAGCTGCTTTTCTGCCTGCTTCTCTGCATGCAGCTGCAGCAACACAGTCATGTCATTTAAACATCCAGTCTTGTCTGCAGCCTGGAAGGTCAGCACTGTTGTCCACAGACTGACGGTTCTGGCTGGGTCCACTCTTCTTTCCAAGGTTTCACATACTGAGGCATCTGGATCCATAGGCTTTACACTGAGCTGTGCTTGGTATTATTTAGCATCTATTGGCAATGTGCAGGTTAGTCCTGTAGAGTCAACAGGAGTCCTTCAACATCTGAAAGAAAAGTGACACAGGCCATTGATAAAAATGTTCCGCTGGCATCACTGTAGCAGGATACACAGCTGTAGCAATGGCAGATGGCAGAATGTGTCCTTGATCCAACACAGCTGATTCAAATGGCTAAATTACCCCCACAACATGTCTTGCAGTTCTCCAGAGGCCTGGTAATGAACTAATCATCATTGATTCAGGTGTGTTGACCCAAGGTGACATCTAAAACCTGCAGGACTCTGGCCTCGAGGCCTTGAGTTGCCCACCCTCGATATACCCTGTGCCAGCTGGGATAGGCTCCAACCCCCTATAGCCATATACAGAGTAAAAGATATGGCGAATGGATGGATGCATTTACTGTATCACACTTGGTTTACCCACGTTAGTCCACTTGGCTTTTGCTCTGCTACTGATCAGAAGCACTTAACCCAAGTTGAGTCATTTAAACGCGGAGGGAAATCTGAGCAATGAACTAATTTGGACTAAAAGTGTGAACACTTGTGAAATGCTCTCTGACCACCTGGACGCTACGGTGACCTCCACCACACAGCGCCATGATCTGCCAAATTATCACTAACCAGTCATTTGCTCCTTTTTGCTTTGTGCCACATGACAACAGGCTGCTCTACTTCCCCGTCACAAAAAAGGGAAAAAAAATCAAAGTCGGGATGGAGGCTTCTTTATCAGGAGCAAACCCGAGCAGTTCTCTCTGTCACAACCAGACATCAAAGTAATTTATGTGGTGCGTGTGCACACTTGTGCATGCCTGCTGGTAGGAAAAGTAATTGCTTACTCTAAATTAGTTAGAACAAATAGGGTGAGAATCTAATTCCACATTTATTACAATTATCTTTAATAGGTCTGTCTATTGCCAGACGTGTGCTGCAATTGCGTGGAAATGAATTGGCCGTGCGGGTTCAAAGATTATAATGAAATACAGCTCAAAATGAAGTCGTTTAATGAACTGAAGGCTTTTTCAGTCATTTCAGTCCTTTTGTTCTCTATCAAAGTTTTAAAATGCATGAAGAGTTCATTTCTGGCCGCATGTTTACTGAATTTTGTCTGAGCTCCTTTTATATGGATCATTATATTTGGACCATTTGGGACTAGTAGGAGAAAATGAAGCCTTTTTCCTCTTTGAACTGAGTTTGTACAGAAATAACATTTTGCATTTTTCATATGAGGTGAAGTCAGGAAATGGGGTTTAATGAGTCAAGCAGCTGCTTACCCTGACTTGCTGAGAAACCTGATTATGTCTCCTACTACAATATGTTACAATCCAGTTTGATCCAATTTTCACTTTCCCTGGTAATCCTCTTGTCTCCCGACTTGTTCTGATTTTGGGTCATGACCTGAACTGTAACGTGTACACACATACACGAGCACAAGTGATATAAATTTCATCAGGAGAATACGAATGCAAGGCTCTGGAAATCTGCATACTATTCAATTTGCTGTGATAGTATTGTACAAGGGAACCAGCTACACATGTGTAGGCCTGATTTAAAGAGCAATAGTAAGTTGAATAACATGACAGCTGCCTGGGTGTATGTTCACAAGCAAGTCTTATCATCTTATCCTCTCATATTGAAAATTGGGTGGTGGGTGCACCGGGTTCTCTGTCTTCCTCTGCTAAGCAAGTAACATCCCGCAAGGTGAAAGTTTGCACAGATATTTATGTTTCTCACAACAGAACAAAGCAACAAAATATTTTTATTCTTAAATTTTATGATGTAAAGTTACAGGGCACAGCAGTTAAGCTCTATTCTTATCTTTAACTTCCCACTTTTCAGCTGGAGGTTTCTTCCTGTTAACAGGGAGTTTTTCCTTCCCAGCATCGCCGAGGTGCTCGCTCATAGGGGGTCATCTGATTCTTGAGGTTTTCTCTGTATTATTGTAGGCTCTTTACATTATGAAGTGCCTTGAAATGACTGTTGTTGTGATTTGGTGTTATAGAAATAAAACTGAATTTAATCGTCTAACAAAGAAACCTTAACAGGGTTTATAAAATATTCACTACTAAATGGACAAGTGTATTTCCTTATGTTTGCTTATTCAAATTGTTAATATTTGAGGTGCTCTTTATAAAGGATTTAAATAACGACAATTAAAATGTTTATGTTTCCATATAGTGATGTTCCACCAGTATGAATCTTTCGCTTGTGGCGTCTGATCAATAGCGATCAATAGCGATCTTTAGCCTTACATTTAACAATGCAAAACAGGTTTAACTAACAAACATGTTTTTGAGATGGTTCAAACCATGACATCTCCCTTCCCATTCAACTCCAGTGTATGTCTTTGAAAATCTTACGGTGTTTTCAGAAGGTTAAATTATATAAGCCACACTGCAGATGTTTATTAATAATTAAGGTCATATCCGGTTGTTCAGTCTGACGTCACTAGCCGTGTCTGGACCTAAACTCCGCTGCAGGTCCATATATCAAACGATCACTATGGCATTACTGAGAGTTGAAAAACTGTCTAAAGTCTTTCATCTTTAATAAAATAATCAGCGTTCTGCTCTACCAGGTGTAACAATTGAGTTTAACATCCAGGCATCCATGAAAACGGAATTTATGACATTTAACTGAGTTAGAAGTTAGCAGGAAGTTAGCTCGCTAGCTTCTATCTAAATACAATATAGCATGTCACAAATTAAACAAATAAACAAATTAAAACGTACAGCTCTGTTATCACTTCCAGCATAAATGAAGACAGAAAACTAAACAGCAGTGACGTTTGTAGGGTTACTGAAGTTGGGCTAGCTGGTATATAATGATGTGCTACGTGACCGCTAGCGACACAGCTATGTTAGCATAATATAAACAAGCTAACTTTTTTTTCCACTCGATAAAAGTTAACGTGAGTGTTCTCGGTGGTCAGGAACAAATGTAATCGCATGGCAGGATGCTGTAAAAGGACCAAACTTCAGCCAGGAGAACAACTGAGATAATCCATCCACAATACGAGGTTAGTCATTCATATACTGCTGCATGGGCTGGGCTGTAGTTACATCCTAAGGTTTTAAAAACTGAGCTTAAATAAATGATTAGCGGTAATAAAAGCCTATGGAGGTCAACAGTGATCACTGACTGTTTTAGGAGCTTTTTGAGATCAAATAGAAGAAAATACAAAACATTAAACATGTTAACAACACAAA
The DNA here is from genome assembly GCF_963969265.1 of Rhamphochromis sp. 'chilingali'. NCBI lineage: Eukaryota > Metazoa > Chordata > Actinopteri > Cichliformes > Cichlidae > Rhamphochromis > Rhamphochromis sp. 'chilingali'. Next base: position 34,169,668 of record NC_137948.1, on the reverse strand, counting down.
AGCCATATTAAACGCAGACTACTTTAGGCCCGGAAGTAGGATTCGTCACGTCATCACTGAACAATCGGATTCTTTGTTAACCCACTAGTTAATATAGAAGAAAACCATCAATATGATGTAGCTGAGGGAGATTAAATGTGTTGTAGTTAGTTGTATGTTTACTTTAAATTCCTTTCTGTTAATGCCACTAAAAGTCAAAGACTGGGGAGATAGGTGGATCAGATGCAGCAGGTGGGGCGTTTAGGGAGCGTTTTAAGCATCTCTGCTAAGGGTTCATGGGTGGGGTTGTTGCAACCTTTTAGAAAATCTAAAATGTTCGTATTCGGAACAACCGAGGAGCCTAAAGAACACAAAGAAATATTTACAAAAGCATGAAAGCAGGGATGAATGTTCTCCTGGGTGAATTTACATTAATAGATCAAGAAAAGAAAGGAGCACATTTCCTGTGTACCGTGTTTGTAATCCACTGAACTGAGCTGGTAGCCACCTTTGCTGTGCAACACATCTGCTTTGAGGTCTCTGATGTTCATCCACCTTTGCCACTGAGGGATTACTTTAGTGGCACTTTAACACACAGACTGAGCCATAATTAGCATAAAGGAATAAAGACACACCGAGTTATTTGCATAAGACACAGTACCGGTTCAGAGGAGGGCATTTACTCTTCACACACATTTTCACGTATCTCGCCGAGTGGGTTACGATGTTAATGCTTCATGAAAGGATGTCTTCTAGTGTTTCATCATACTGTATTAACTTATCCTTAACAGCTACCAGGTCGGTCAGCGAGCAGGATTCTAATTGGCTTATGACAGCAAAGGGGTCATCGGGGTCTCCTCTTATTGGTATAAATCATCCTCTGTGAGACACAGCGGCCCCTCTTGCTGTGAGCATAAGTGGGTGACAGAGCTGTCCTGACCCCCGAGGTTTAGGTTGGTCTCAGAATAATAGTATCTGTTCCATGTTTAAAGCAGAATGTATAATTTAAAAGGGGCAATTTGTAAGAGCGACGCGTCATTACGATGGCTGTGTCGAGAGGAGAAGGGAAGAGGAGGAGTTTCTCAGATGGGGATTTCTCAGCAGGCACAAAGGTGTCTGCATTTTTTCTTTTATCTGAGCGAAAGATTGGTTGATGTATTGCAGCATCAAAAAATACTCCAGTTTGTTTCAACACGATGACAAAGCTGACAAAAGCCGAATACACAATGAGCGTAAATGAATGCAAAGCGGATTTGTTTGCTAGCAGAGGTTTGTGTTGCTAATACACAGCGTTGCTTCATAAAGAGACCTTTCGCAGTTTCATGGAAACCAAATTTACTGCTATGAAGCTGATCATTTCCCCTTTTTTTCTTTCTATCCAGCTCCAAGAAGCCAACTCTGTTTTAGCTCAAACTGGGGTTTGAGGGCTGAATGGCCACTTATGACTGGATTCACAGGTTAATATCCTCCCGGTGAGGCATCCTCAAAACACTTCACTGAGGAGGTATCCTAGGGAGATGCCCCAAAACACCTCAGCTGGCTCCTTTCCACATCGAGGAGTAACAGCTCCACTGAGCCGCCTCCCAAATAATAAGTAATCTTTTTTTGACTACTTTGGTGACCTCAGACACAGTGATGGGCGAGTCATCCCTCTTGTTCCCGAACTGTGCTTTTACTACAGAAAGTCTTTCGGTGGCATTGAGATCTTCGAATAATTCTTTATTATATCCATGGATGAGATCAGCAGCACCCCACTCCCACTATAGACGGTGTGAGCAGGAAGGTACTGGAAATATATGAAAAGGTACTCATTTCATATATTTCCAGTTTGTCTCACACATGTTTTTGTGTCATAATTCACCAAAGTTTGATCAGTTATCTTCACACGTGAAATCAATAAGACAGAATGTAGATTTAGGCTAATATCCACTCGTGAAGTACTTGTGGTATCATTGTGCTGAGATGTCCTTCCTGCTCTTAAGTATGTGGCATCAGTAGAATAGAGCCAAATGCTCAAAGCCCCTCTCTCTCTCCACAGCCTCACTCTGATGGGTGAAAGCTGGCAATCCTGTTTGTGCTATATTGCTCTATAATCACAGGTATGAGTGTATGTAATAAAGAGGCCATGGAATCATGTGTTTAACCCCCAGCACCCATACAAAATTCATAAAAAAGAATCAGCCAAGAAATGAAATGCACTGCACAGGTTTCTTCCCAGTCAAGACAGTAAAGCATGGTCTTAATTTGAATTGCAGAAGGAATAAAAAGGAGAGAGAGAGAGGGAGGCCCAGAGGACGGGCTGAGCTGCAAGCTCATTTCAAATGGGAATCTGGTCTTCAGGGTACGAGCACATGTATGTGAGACAGACAGGAGAGCAAGATGGGAGGGGGGGGGGGGGGGGGGGGGGAAGCAAGGAGAAGGAAGGGAAAATCCAATTCCAGATTACATGTGCTTGTGGTGCAGTGTGGGTGGGCAAGTGTTGAAGCAAGTGAGGGAGCGTGTGAAAGGCAAAGAGAGAGAGAGAAAGCAGCAACGGAAGAATAGATATAATGTAGTTTCTACATAGCTGTGAGTGTGTGCGAATTGATGTGTTTGACATGCTGTGGGATGTGGGTTGAAGACACCAGAGATCAAACCAATAAATTTATACAGAAAACCAAACACGGGAAAAAAGAAGTCCTTTTATTAAAGTTAAAGGAAATGGTGGTACCAGTCTAACAGCGCCGTGGCTGTATACTCCCAGCTACACAAGAAAGACGCCGTATAACGTATCTTAAAATGATGAATATATATATACCACTATGTACCGCTATCCAGGATGAAACAACAAACATCCATGAGTACATCAGGAAGACTGACACAACTGACCGCATGTTAGTGAATACGTGAGGAAGGATAGACGTCAGCATGGCATGGATCATCGGCAGATAGAAGAAGTGGCTGATATTGAATGGCTACCAGTGGCTGGACAAAGCTGCACTGAAAGACAGCACAGAGGCATTAATCATTGCAGCACAGAACAAGCTCTAAGTACAAGCTCCACAGAGGTTGGGGTCTACCTCACAATGCAAGACCCCAAGTGCAGGCTGTGTAAAGACACCCCTGAGACAATCCAGCAAATATTAGCAGGGTATCTGCGTGGTCTTCGGTTTGGAGGAACTCAGCAAGGGGCACTCAGGGAGAGAGACACCATCAAAACATTATTTTTTCTTTTCTTTTCTTAGGTAGCTGTTAAACTTACTTTTGTTCATATGTACTGCAGAAACTTTATTGTTTTTGACAGTAATGTAATCACCGCTAACAACAACATAAGATATGCACATCACTTCAGATATCAGAAACTTCCCACAAGATACCTACGTCACACCCAGGTTCTTTGAATATGATGCCAAGTTTAGTTTAAGCTTCGTTAGTTTGGAATTACTGCCCCCAACAATCTTGATCAAATCAGTGATCTCTGACTAATGCATTAACCTCCTAGGACCTGGCGTCCACATATGTGGACATCACATTTTGGGTCGTCTAGACCAAAATACTCAATTTTGCTCCACAAAGGCCTGATATCCACGTACGAGGACATTATACCGCCACTGTTCTATAGAAATTTAAAACAAATATCCTCATATGTGGATTTCATTTTTCTCAGAGACAAAAAATCAGGTAAAAAAAAAAAAAAGTTCAATCTTTTTACATTCATCAGGTCCCAATCAGCCCACATAGCAAAGAGAAATCAAAAATGCATGCCATGAAAGAGTTCGGGTCTTAGGAGGTTAAAGCAGTGGTGTCAAACAGAAGGCCTGGGGACCACAATCAGACCACAAAAGACTTCAATCCGGCCCACCGGACTTTTAAAGGAGGACATAAATTTTAGATTTTAACTGTATTTTCATCAAATTTACAGCTTGTTCTGCTGATAAAGACCTCCCCCACAGTAGTAAAGGTAACAGATAAACAATTAAATGACATCTACTTTAGAAGTGTCTGTTTTTTACAACGTGTCCACATTCAAATATATAACTAAAATGGACATTTTTTTCTGTTTTGACAAAAACTTTCCTCTTTGTAATGACAGGGCAGTCTGGGCAATGAGCCAGCAGAGCTGTTTCTGTAATTTTACACTCTTATTTCAATCCCAAAGGGCCAAGCTGGAATTTTTTATTTCGCTTACTACAGCAGCATTTCTTTATCATCTTATAAAACTGAGACATTAGGTTGAAATTGCATCTCTTCTTCTTATCCTAAGACATCTTAGGGATTAAACGTGCAGTTAAACACCTTTATACTAACAGAAAGTTTCACCGGTCTGGTCCACTGCAGATCAAAGTGGGCTGTATGTGGTAAAATGAGTTTGGCATCCTCATTTTTTTGGAGAGCTCAGTGCACATTACACATGCTCTTATTCACACTGAGGTTTTTATGGGTCATATAAAAAAACCTCGTGCAAATGTGTGGTGTTGTTTTCTGAGGGAGGACAGTCTCACGTCTTCATTTGTCACACTCTTCATGCTCTTAGATTATCCTCTACCAATGTAACTTGAACAATGCAGCTGTCACCACCATCCTTTAAAGCTCTGTTGATTAAACAAAGAAACAGTTTCTAAGAGGCTGCGCTGAAGTGCTAAATATCTCCTTCACGTCCACTGGAGGGGAAATGACATCATTTTAAAGTCTAGTCATCGGCGCTTACTGTAGAAAAGTGAGTGTGTCTGTGAAGCACACTCAGCATGATTGCAGTATTTTTAACTTTGTAGTACCGACTCGCATTTGCCCAACAAACAATTACTGTAAGCAAGTGAGACACAGGGGCATTCAGATGTGAAACTTTTCTGCTGAAACACAGTGCGCTGTCACTCATCACGGTCCTTTCAGGAAGCGAACGCAATCTCAACACGGCGCTCTACACGCAGTTCACGCTGAAATTATGAAAAGATGAAAGTGTTTTTGCAGGACTCTGAAAGGTTTCGGCGCCGCTTCCTCGTGAAATATCTTCTTTAATGTATCTATCAAAGTGCACTTGATGAAAAACACTTTGTTTGTCTGAGAGTTTTCTGAGGTGTATTAAAGATATGTAAATATGAAACAGGCTGTTGTTGGAGTCCTGTCATGATTTTTTTTTCTTTTTTCACTTTTTTTTTTATCAGGCTTTGTTATAAAATGGTTATTATCTCCACAGGTATGATAAAAATGCAAGTTTAGCAGCAAACACTCCCCCAGCGATGAGTGAAAAAGACGGCTGGAGGGAGGCTCGTGGTAACAGGGCTGATGCTACAGTATGTGAATGTGTGTGTGTGTGTGTGTGTGTGTGTGTGTGTGTGTGTGTGTGTGTGTGTGTGTGCGCGCGCGCGCGCACGCCTGGAAGTGTGAGACATATTGTGAGAGTGTGAGAGTGTGCTCGTGTGCGCAGCCGATGCCCATTTGAAAGCCGGCGCTAGTCTTTCGTCCTTCAATCGCCAATTAACAAGGGGCCATTTAATTGCAGTGGTTTAGGAGGGTACAACAATTACCACAGGAGCTGCACTAAGCCAAAAACACACACACAAACACACACACAATCTCTCTTAATGAGCAGCACTATCCTTTCTTCCTGTCTATCATTTGCATTTTGCTCTCCCCGTGCCTCCTCTTCACCCTCCCACCTGCGTTTTTGAGTTGTTTAGACTGAGCTCCTCCAATCGTCTTCCTTATTTCTCCTTGTCTGTCACTTTTTGTTCTGTGATATGTTTCCTTCAAAGCTCCTGACAAAGTTCTCCTCCCTGTCTCATCTCTTTTGTCCCAAAGAAGGGTTGATACAGACACCGAGCAGAATACTGGAGACTTGATACAATCTGCGATACCATGCAGGAAAAAATGGGAAAATTGAGTTTTCTTGCGTTCGGTCATTCAGACGAACACAAACATAAACACATGTTTACACGTGCAATTTTAGATTTTGTCAGTGCTGATTTTTGTAATATGTTCTTTCTTTCTCACAGGTTCTTTCAAAGGCATGTGCAAGCAGATAGATCACTTTCCTGAGGATGCTGACTATGAGGCGGATGCCTCAGAGTACTTCTTACGTGAGTCTGTCTTTTTTTCCTTCATAATCCCAGAATAATCCCAAAGTTGTCACCTATTCATGCTTTCTGGTTTTAGTTGGTTTTGAGTCAGTAACATCTGATCTTAAAGTTATCTTTCACTGCTCGTGTCTTTATCATGAACTCTCTGAAAAGCCTACAAACATATTAAATGAAGGATGGAAAGTGAGGATGTGGGCTGAGTGACAGCACACTTAGCCAAAAATGGAAAAAGATCAAAGGAAGAGGGGAAAGGGGCTGGGATGAGAAACCACACTTTTTTGTCGTAGAGAGGGTAAAAGGAAGAGGTGGCAGAAAGTCAGAGACAAGGAGAAACTATGGAGGGCAGTGTACACTTACAGCAGAGACTCAGTAGAGGAGGGGTCAGGCATGTGAATGGAAGAATGAGGGGAATCTCACTGTTATGGAAGAGGAGGAAGAAGAAATAGTTAAAGTCCTCAAGAAGAAAGATTGTGGGAGGTGAAAGAGGACAGGAGGAAGGTGCATCAGGAGAAAGCACATGGCTCAGTGAAGGGAAGGTTGAGGAGGTGAAGGACAAGGAGTAGGGTAGCAGTACAGCGCTGTTGCTCTCCCAGCGGCTTGCCAATTAGGACACTTTCTTCTATAAATACTCTAGGCTCTGCTAAGTGGGTCACACCTCTCCTACTCCTCCTTCCTTCCATCCATCCAGCCATCCCTCACCTCCTCCCTCTTGCTTTCCATCCATATGTCTGTCCATCTCCACCGAGGCCTTCACGCTTGCCTGACAGCTGGTGGATGGAGGCTGTGGGGTAGAGCGAGGAATACAGGGAAGCGAGGGAACTGAGTTTGTTGTCATGTCCACTCAAAAATCTTTTTTTGTGTTTTTAAAAGTTTGCAAAAGTTTGAAGATGGTTTAGTGAAACGGATGCGCACAGTGTGGCACGGGAAGTTTGCTAGTTTGAGACTGGATAGTGTACAGTTAATCTTTTTTATAACAGCAGGGAGTGAGTTGCGGCAATTCTCTCGATGCCATAAGGCTTTCTCTGAGGCCTTTCAGACAGAAGATTCTGACCTATCAGCCAAAAAAAGTATCTGTGGTGTTAATTACCCTCTGTGCAGCCGTCCTGTTGTCACTAATGGCCCTGAGGAGCGGTAGAAGCCCAGCAGGAGCTTCTGGTCGTTGGTGTTGTGGGTCCATTTGAGATCAGCGGAGATGTGGGTGCCCAAAAACCTGTAGGTGAACTGGGCCGAGTTGGACTGATTGAGGCTAGTTGGTTGGGAAGTCTTTGATCCAGGAGCAGGTGTCAGGATGGACCTGATGGTGGTCCAGTTTGGTGGTGAGGATGTCTGGGATTCTCCACGAAGAGCATCCTAATGTAGCTCTTCCTGTTCTCCAGATGGCTAAGCACTCTGTAAAGGGTGATGGTGGTGACATCCTCCGTGGACCGATGTGGATTGTAAGAAAACTGGTGAGGATCAAGGGAGGGGGGTATACAGTCTCTGATGTGCGAAACAGCTGCTCGAAACACTTCATAGCTACAGACATGAGGGTTATAGGTGTGTAGTCGTTGAGGCTGTCTATACCAGTCTTTGTGTGGATGGGAAGGGTGGTGGAGGCCTTCAGACAGGTGAGAACAGTGGCATGAGTCAAGGAGAGTTTGAAGAAGCTGGCGAGGATCCCTGCCAGGCTTTGACCACAGCCCCTGGGATGCCATCATGCCCATCAGCTCTCCTGGGCGATCACCGCTCTGAGTCCTCCTTATATACTGTTCAGGTCAAAACTTGAATCATTTTGATATATGGTAGCAGTAAAAGATTAACCTGAAATTTTGTTAAAAGTCACGCAAAATATCCATCCATTCTCTTCCGCTTATCCTTGGTAGGGTTGCTGGGGGGCTGGAGCCTATCTCAGCTGTCTTAGTGCGAGAGGCAGGGTACTCCCTTTACAGGTCCCCAGTCTGCTGCACGGCTAACACAAAATATTTTTAGGTAAAACAGGACCTAATTTGTGATACTAGAGGTTTTTCTACAGAAACAGGGGTTGAAAAGCCTAGAAAATACTCTCCCTCCTCCCTTTAATTAATAATTAATCCTCCATTTAATAATGTCAGATGGGTTATTATGTAAATTCCATAATGAATCTCTAATTTTAAAATTGGTATAAACACATATAATGAGGCAATTCTAGGCCTGGGAAAAACTGATCCTGACCATACGAACACAAACACGTGTTTGTAAGAGTTAATAAGGCTTCACATGCACGTGGGCATGAATAAACTGAATGTAATTTTTTTTCTAACGTTGACTTTGTAATGAGATGTAACCACTGCTGTCCAACGAGAATGACCTAGCTTAATTAGAATAGTCATTAGCTGTAACCCTGACAACAAGTCAGGTAAAACAGTTAAATGCTGAACTCAGCTGTAATTATATGCTGAAATTCATCACTGTGTCAAGTGCTTAATTGTGACTGTCACCATTTGCACAAACTGTCCTTCTGCTCCTATTCTGTTTGCTATCTGAGCACCACTTTTGTAGTTTGCCAGGTTACGTAACTATTATAAATGCGTTAACGCACTGACTCTTGCACTATTTGCTTTTGGCTTCCTGAATTCTTCAGTGATATGGTAATCAAAGCCTATTTTACTGTCCGCTTCACTGCAAGTCACTCTGATTAACAGTGTCAGCTAAATTACAGCAATAACAATGTAAAGTGTGGATGATGACACATTTTGACAGATGGAAATGATGCAACATCTGTTTATCAATGCAAGATCTTTTCCTCTGTTATTCTGCTCATACACATTCCCACCTGAAAGCTTCCCACTGTAGCCACAGTCTCATACTAGTTGCTCAACTGAACTTGCTGGGTTCATTATACAGTAGTCGATGTAGATGGTTAACCATTCCCCTTCAAAAAGCTAACCTTCAAGTGCTGCATCTGTAAATCCCAGCCCACCTCTGCCACCTTGAATTTCCATCCCTTTGTTTTGCTGCCAAAAGCCTGAATAAAGACGGCCAGAGAGATGGAGTGAAACAATAGAGTTCAATATTTGCTGACTTGGGGTTGCTGGTTTCCTCAATACATCCTGAAACATCAAAGCTGTTCTCAGGTACTCTGATTTATACAGAAAAAGGACGTCCGATCATTGATGCAGGTATTTTACCTTCACCTGTTTTTTTTTTCTGTCGTAATATCACATCACATCAGTCATTAAGCTCTGACCAACAGTTTTGAAAACATGCGTGTGAAATAAATCTTTGCTCTTCTCATGTCTGAATGCAGCTTTGTGGTGATATATAGACTAACATCACAGACCACATCGAAGATGCAAATTAAGAAGGAGAAAGCAAACGAGCCCTAACATTTTCCTGTTTTTGTTGCAGTATCATGATCTGTCCCAGATGGGTTTTTTAAGTTGAGATTCACTGCACAGAAAAAAAAGGAAACGGACTAAATAACACCTCTTGCATCATGACTGAGTGGGATTTGTCCACAGATTAATGAAGTGCAGCAGTTGTGCAGCTCCAGAACTGAAATGAATAAAAAAGTGTACAGAAGCACAGAGACGGGCAGAAATGTCAGATGTCATTCTGTAACAATTCAAACAGTAGCAGACTAATATTAATATGCTGTTATTCAGACTAGAGGAGTGCCTTGATGCAAGGTTTTCAAAAGTTGAATTAAGGCAATCGATAGCAAATAGTAGGGACAGCTAACTAATTACCCAGAAGTTAAGCAGGGAATTCCCTTGACCCTCGGGGTGACCACTTTTGATGGCAACATGATTGCACAGGTCATCTGATGGAAGGCAAGCTGCTCCCAAAACAATTACAATGTAGTCTGTCAAAAAGATTGTAGTCACTCTCAGACAGATTGGTGAAGGTTTGCAAATAATTGCTGTATAATTAATAAATGTACAAAGCAGAGGCTCCAGCAACACTTAAAAGTAAAGAGGAACAACTTTATTAACTGACCAACGCGTTTCCACTTGTGATCAATCTGCATCAGGTTGCACCAGCGAGCGCAACTCATCTGCATTTGGCTATTTGCAGCAGGGGACTCAACTCAGCTGGTTGCATCCTGTAAATATCCATCCATCCATTCGCTTCCACTTATACTTTCCAGGGTCGTGGGGGGTGCTGGTGCCTATTCCAGCTGTCATAGGGCGAGAGGCCGGGTACACCCTGGACAGGTCGCCAGTCTGTCGCAGGGCTAACACAGAGACAGACAACCATTCATACTCACAGTCACACCAACAGGCAATTTAGATTAATCAGTTATCCCCACAAACTGCATGTCTTTGGATGGTGGGAGGAAGCTGGAGAACATGCAAACTCCACACAGAAGGACCCCGGCCTGACGGTGGAATTGAACTCAGGACTTTCTTGCTGTGCGGCAACAGTGCTAACAACCGTGCTGCCCTATCCTGTAAATAGTCTGACGCAGTGCCTGTGTCAGTCTGTAGTTAAATAACCATCCTGCAGCAACTACATCAGAAAGAATTTCTGTTTCAAATCTAGGAGGTTCTTGCAGGATTCAATGTAAATAGTTAATATGAATTTCTATCTAATGTGAATATGGCGACAGATTTTCAGCAGACAGGAGGAGATGTGGAATTTTCACTGATTTATCACAGTTAACTGCCATATTATCGCAAACAGATTGAATATAATTGCAAATTGACCCCATTCAATGACAAATTGATACAGACTGATAACAAATTGATTCCATTATATTGCCATTTTAGTACCATCTCGATGCACCAGAGTGGCTTCGAAGATGTCCGGAAACTGACTGTGAATGGTGGCTGATCTGATCCCCTTCTCCAAAGCAGCTATTTAAGAAGAAATGAGATTGTAGTTTCATTCCACACAGTCGTAATAATTCCGGTCATGCTGCAGTTTCCAGTCACTGTTTTCCCGAGCGTGACTGCAGCATAAGAAACTCGGGTTTGCGGTCACTATGGTTTCATACATTTTCATACATTGCTATGTAGCAAAGTTTTGCCCGGGATGCCTCATAGGTGCCCGTGTGCAACAGAAAACAGCTTTTAGGCAACACATGAGCATGGCTCTAGTAAATCGGAGAAAAACACTGTCAAAATTTGCAGTATATCAGGTGAACGGATACCGACACACACGTGCATACATAGATTCCTTTATTTGTTAGAGATTCTTTTCACACACTGTTTCTCCTTTTCTCTGTCTCCCTCTCTCTCTGCCCAAGGGCATTTTCTGTCTCTCTCCCTCAGTCTCTTGCTCTCTGAGCTGTTTCACCCTGCCCCCCTCCCTTTTAGGTCTCCTCTCACTGGGTGAATTTGTACATGTGGTTATGTAAGAGCAAGCAGTCAGCCTTCGTCCTGCAGCAGTTGTACTATCAGCCACAGAGAGAGAGGACAGATCTGCCACCAGAATTCTTCGGCATAGCATAATATAGAGGACAGAGCTGACGATTTACCTTGCCGATGTACTAGGGCTGGGCGATATATCGAGTTTTTTTAAAAATATCGATATATTTTCATACGAGATATAAGATGTGACAATATCGTTTATATCGATATAGTCTATGTTACGTTATAATTATACTTGTGGAGCCGCAGGTTTGCCTCTCTTTCGTCCACTTTTGTCTCTACGCAACGTTACTCTGCCTCGCCTCTCCTTCACTGAACACAACTCCGCCTCCCCCATAGCTTCACCTGCAGGCAATGACAAGATGAAAGCGGAAAATCTCCGTTAGCGAGTTACCGTGCGTGGGGCTGGACAGCGTCAACGTGTTAGCGAGCTAACCGTGCTAACGAGCTAACCGCGCTAACGACATGCAGCCAGGAGGGGCTGCACGGCCTAAAATCCTTTCATTTTCTCAAAAATCGACAGTGCGCCTTATGTATGAATTCTGGTTGTGCTTACTGACCGCGAACCGATTTTATGTGGTACACAGCGCTCAGCAATCTGTCAAAAAATGTTTTAATATGACTTTGCTAAGCTACGGAGCTGCACCACTTGATGGATTGTCGGAGGATTACGGCTACCGAGGAGGAGCCTCGCGGAGTGATACGTACTGTGTGTGTATAAGGACCACAAATGGCACCTGTTCAGAGACGTGGTGCAGCTGTGAAATCTGTCTCTTTGTTATTATGCTCAGCGTCTATTAGTTTACATTTTGACTGCACAATTGCGAGCTTTTTGTTATGCACAAAAACAACATTGTTTTCTTTTATTTATGGACCATGATTATTTAATAAATGCTGATAATTTATTTTTGAGTAATTTCTTCATGTACATCTACACTGTATGTAAATAAAAGTGCCCGTGTGACATCTGGGACACAGTGTGACTAAGAACTCTCTTTTTGTTCTTAACTTATGGCTTTAAAAAAAAAAAATCAAGATATATATCTTATATCGCCATCCAGCTAAAAAATATCGAGATATGAATTTTGGGTCATATCGCCCAGCCCTACGATGTACCCATCTAAACCAGAGAGCACCACTGTCGATGCAGAAATCTCTCTCTGTGTGACTCAACTGCATTTTCCTGGAAAATTTTACCGGCGTCTCCTTTCGTTCAGATCTCTTAATTTTAAAACATTAACTTATGCATGAAGACTTTGGGGTTTTCCTTGGTCTGTTTCATGCTGTGCAGAAACCATGAAGGCAATCACAGCCGGCTTCTTGGTCAGAACTTCGACTTTTATGAAACCTTGTGCAAAAATATGCACCTGACAAAATCCGAACTTGTGGGTCACTTGAAAACAGATATTATACAAGGACATACATTTCACCTCGGCTTGCTGAGACGCTTGTTATGTCCTATATAAAACCGTTTTGATGTATAGCCTTCTGTCCATAATATGTCTTGCACTGTCTGCTATTATTGCACATGAACTCACGGTGTCCTTGAAACCTGAGCTTGCATTTATTGGATAACAGATTTAGGTGACAGCATGTTTCTTGGTGTCATCAAGGTGGATTAATGTGCATTCACTATATCCAAAAACAAGACAAAGATAAAAAAGCTATCTATATTTATTTCCTGAAATTGTTACATAATTGATCCCATTTTGGCTTTAAAACTGAGGAAATCCGAAGCCCACGGTGCGTGGCTATATGTGTACTGATGTGCCTTTGTGGACATGTTACAGTAAATGTTCTGACTTGGGTATCATATGAGTTATGTGTGTTGAGGCTTTAATTTGAAACATATGAAGTCTATAATTCACAGATTTTGCATAGGCCACTACAGCTGTGTGTGTTTGCAGAGTTGGAAAGAGTAAAAAGGGAAAGGCTGTGAAGCATACAACACAAAGTGTGTGTGTGTGTGTGTGTGTGTGTGTGTGTGTGTGTGTGTGTGTGTGTGTGTGTGTGTGTGTGTGTGTGTGTGTGTGTGTGTGTGTGCGTGCGAGAGAGACAGTGTATGTGCAAGCTTTTGAAGTGTCTATGTGTGCTGTGTCATGCATGGAGCCGATGAATGGGATTAGATATGGCTAACAGCTCAGCACTGGCCCTAACTGGCTTGAACAAGGCAGAGTTACACACACACACACACACACACACACACACACACACACACTTGTGTGCATTTATGAGAACCATTAAAACCACTGCCTAACCTTAACTAAGCTCTAGTAGTGGAGTTATGGAACCTACAGATAAAGCAAACAATAACATATGAAAGTGTCAGTTTTTACTGGTATTGTGGAAGATTGTGACTCCTGATATGCACAAATCAGGAAGATTTTTAGAAGTCGACAAATTAGCCATGTCTGCGTGGCAGAGGCTTCCTACTAGAGATGGCACGATACCACTTTTTTATGTCCGATACCGATATCATAAATTTGGATATCTGCCGATACCGATATGAATCCGATATAGTGTTTTTTAATCAACAAAACTGTTTTTTAAATATCTTGCTGCATTTTGTATAAGTTCATACTCAAGTTTAAAACAACAACTACACTAAAGCTATTCTGTTATACCTGTATGCAAAAAAAAAAAATTTCATAGTTCAGCAATACTGATCAATCTAATAAACTTAAACCTACACCATCCTCCCTATTCTGGTATTTTAAAGAGTACTTAGCATAAATATTAAGCAACCTAACTAATAGGGTTCCAACTCCCAGCAACAACAAAAATAAATAAATAAAAAATAGGGAACCACCCCTCACGCTCCACCTCATGATGCTTAATCAACGTAATCAACCTTAATTTGATGCAGTGTGAAAAAAAATGCACAGAAATCAATTATTTTTCAAGAAATATTAAATAGATTCAACATCTTTCTTCAACAAAATTGCAGACTGCACAGATGGTACCTTCCCAAAGGAAAAAGTACTATAGCTTACTAGGGTGTATATATTAGACTTAATAGTCACTATATACAGTAATTGACTTCTATTCATTTTACATCAAATTAAAACTTTGGGTGTCAGATAATTATTTATTAAAAGCTAGACATTTTAAATGAGAATAAGAAAGAAAAGTATGTCTTTGTGCCCCCTTTTCCCTGTTAATGCCCTATCAGCCCCCCTGGCTAAACTTTGCTAGATCCGCCCCTGCACAGTTACCAGCGTCAGCTACGTAGAAAAAGATCCTCGAGTAGAAAGTAATATTAAATAAATTCTAACAACAGCTTATCAAGCTTAAACGTGCTGCTGTTGTTCAGCCGCTGGTTTCCTCTTTCTGGTGCAAAGTGGGCCAAAAGCAAACTAGAGACACGGACTAGCGACAGAAAAGCCGATCAGCTGATCGTTAAGCAGTTTCATGATTGAAGTAGCAGCAAGAAGAGGCAGTCGCTCCATATATATCGTTTGTTAAGCTTAACGCAGGAATGCTTTACAAACATTCAGAGATGGACTTACACACTTGCTTTACTTCTCTCGGGATAACTTTATCGGAGATGAAATGCCGGGTTGCTAGCGAAGCTCCAAATGCTATCCAGACCACCGACAGGTCCCGCATGCCACAGCCGCTCTATCACGTGATGCATACTGCTCCGACGTGCTAACGTTCTGAGGTGAGTTACGGCGTGTTGCAAGTTTTGTGAGGTGCTTTCGTGATATTTAATGGATCGGATTACATTTTTTATTTTTCTCCGATATCCGATCCAGTAATTTAGGTCAGTATCGGACCGATACCGGTAGGTAATATCGGATCGGTCCATCTCTACTTCCTACCAGTATATATTAAACTAATGAGACCTGGGCAATGACTGCAGTGGCGTGTCTAGAAAATTTTTGTTGGGGGGACCAGGTAGGGGCACAGATTTGGAGAAGGGTGGCAGATTTAATTGGCAGATAATGTTTTAAAAAAAAAATTCTACCAACCCTTAACCATAATTCAATAATCCTATAAACCTAATAACCAAATGCACTTTTAACTCTTATTAGAATGAGATTTTAACCACTACGGTGCAAAGTTTTTAGATACTGCGTTGATAAAGTACAAGAGATACAATCAGTGCTTTGTCAGTGTTTACTCAGCAGTCAAGGACAACAATATTTGCATAGTATTTTTACTGACATATAGTGCACATATGTTTTGGGCAAAAACATTTTTGAAAATTAAAATACGAACATTTGTAACAAACAATTGACAAATTAGCCAATGCCAATGCAAAACTTTATCTGCCTGTTAAAAAAAGAAGATAATCTTCTCACAAACTGGTGTTTGATTTTGAAACAGGAAAAAAGTGGGGAAACAACTGAAAAGACTAACATTTGAATGAAACCTGAAAGCAAGTAAATACTTTCTATGCTGCCTTATCGTAAACTTTGGTAATATTGATAAAGAACAACACTGGCTGATGATAAAATACAGTCAGCTGGCATGGTGACACTGCCAGTATTAACCTGCAGGGCTGGACTGGGACAAAAAAATTGGGCATTTTTACTACAGACCGACCCACCAGGTAGTAAAGCCATAAAGACTTTGACTGAAAACAAACCCTGTTGTGACAGTGATGTACAGTCTTGTTGGTATATGTATGATTTCTATACATTTTACGTCAGATAAAAACTTTGGTTGTAAGATTTAGATAATTATTTAATAAAAACTAGGTATTTTAAATGAGAATAAGAAAGAAAAGTATTTCTTTGTGCCCACCTTTCCCTGTTAATGCCCTACCTGGCCCCCTGGCAAAACTTTGCTAGACCCGCCCCTGCACAGTTACCAGCTGTCTGCTACATAAAAAAGGATCCTGGTGTTATTTGTCTCTCAGAAACAGTTCATAACTTCCCTTCAACTCATTCATGTCACCTAAAAGGTAAACCTGTTTCTCCATCACCTGTTCAGCTCTGATGGTTCAGTAAGGACATCTCCTGGTTTCATCTTCATGTTTCCCTCTCACCACATATCTAAACAGACATCATGACCAGCAGCTTTACAGCTGTGGCTCCAGCAAACATCAGCTGATACTAGAAATTAATATTAAATACATTCTAACAACAGCCGATCAAGCTTAAACGTGCTGCTGTTGTTTAGCGCAACATCTGCTGGTTTCCTCTTTCTGGCGCAAAGTGGGCGATAAACAAGAGAGAAAAGCCGATCAGCTGATCATTGATCAGTTTCATGATTGAAGTAGCAACAGGAGAGGGAGGGGGAGAGAATGAGAGAAGAGGCAGCTGTGCAGCGTAAACACAGAATAAATCCAGCTTTGTGTCTTTTTTCCATTCTAGCTAAAGTCCGGGACAAACTGCGTCTCTTCTCAGCTCAATACGAAACGTGTAATATTTTCTCTGAATGAGGGACCATTCCATTTTTTTAAGGAGCCGTTGGCAACTCTACTAACCTTATGAATAAAATAAAGTTCACTATCAGTAACATCATAGCACCCACCCAGCTGTATAAAAACTCCGTCAAACTGGCTAGAACGCAGTATGAGTTATTGCAACTGACAGTAAAAAGTCAGCAACATGAAAATAAACTCCACCTAAACTTGGTTTATATCTGACCCAGATAGACTGCAGGTCATAACTTCTTACCTGAAGTTCAGTTCACCTGACACTCGGACTGGTGGCTGCTTCGGGTCTCTCCTCCTGCCTCCCCTTCCCTCATCCACCTGTTGCCTCTGTGGAAGCCCCGTCATAGCCACCACCAAACAACGGAGTTATTTCTACACATCGACCTGCATCTGGCCAATCCACCACCTCTCATTGTTCATGCCATTACAAAAAAAATAAAAAATAAGTCACTGGGGATATGCCCGGTATGCCCGATGGCCAGTCCAGCTATGTTAACCTGCAACCAAATCTGCAGCTCCATACAGCAATGTTACGACTTAGATTATATCTTATAACGCATAACTCTTATGTTAGCTGCCCTCAGTAGCCTACTGTCTGAAATATTCCACAGCTGCATTAATTCTTTAAGTGTTATTTTTTTCCTTGGTATTCTAATTTCACCGAAGTTTACTAAACTCAACAAACTTGATATTACTTACCGGGACATTTATTCTGTCCTCATTTTCTTTCACCGAAAAATTGTTTCCTGCAGTGCCATCTTTCACGCTTGGCTCTCCTACCTTTGCTAACGTGATGCGCATAGCGCAGAAGCGATGCTGCATTCACTTACACTCGGATATCTGAGCGTCACCGTGAAAACATAATCGGACATTTGATATTTGATTGAATTTTATTGTTTTGCCTTTGGGGTGGCACCTGGGGTGGCCAGTCTGGTTTGGGGGGTGGCCTGTGCCCCCCCAGGCCACCCCGCTGGACACGCCATTGAATGACTGGCTTTGTCAAAAACAATACACTTTACAAGGTGCTGCCAGCAGATTTTGTTCTCAATAATAACAACAACGTTCATAGCAGTCGGTTTCAGAGTAGCTATTCTGCAGCTGCCTCAGAAAAACAGGTAATGCCAGCTAGCTAACACTATTAGAGCAGTGGTGTTCACGTAGCTAAATTAATTCAGGGTCTTTACCTTACAATATAAAACACCTTGAGGTGACGGTTGCCGTGATTTGGCGCTACATAAATATAAGCTGAATTATTCTGAATTCAGTCAGCTAACTGTACAATTTATTTTGTAAAATATGATGTAAGCTGTTCAACTGGATCAATAAAACCATTTACATCAAAAGTTAGCATCACAAACAGAAAATCTAAAATAGCCTCTTCATTATATCCTCTGTAGTGGACAAAATGAGTTAAACTGAAAGATATAAGACATCGTCTTCAGCAGCTGGGCTCAGTATAGTAGGTGCTGTTACCAAGATTAGTATTTTGGCTAACTGAAAACACATTGGCTCTTACTCTAACACACTCAGCTCAACTGATTTCACTCACGCCCTCTAGCCATCCATGCCGAACTGCAGTCTGTAAGTCCTACACCACAAACCTCCCAACGCACCTAACAATTCAAATTTTAGAGTATACATTATGAGGAGAAACTATATATTATTGCTATTAATTAATACTGTAAGTAAAACTGTTGATTAGAAAAATGTGTCATATACAAAAAAGCACTCATGTTGGGATGTAGCTCACTTTAATACATTGATGTGCTGGGTGAGGCGGAGCTAAATTCTGTAAAATAGAGTATTTAAGGTAATATATATATAGTTATTTTACACTTATGACCTTTAACAAATTTTTAAAGCATAAAAAGCCAGGTGAACAAGTGAGGATAAGGCAAAATATAATGACTTTGAATAGATGTCCTCACTAGTCAGGTCTAA